>NC_134358.1:222279627-222369627 GCF_048569485.1 Anomaloglossus baeobatrachus | reverse complement strand
GGGGTACAGGCAGGGTGAGATATGTGGGTCAGGGTGTGTGTGTGATATGGGGGTGCAGGCTGTATAGGGAGCAGGGTGTGTGACATATGGGGGCAGGGGCGTAACTACCCGCAGTTGCAGGGGTCAGAAGGAGCAGAGAGGTACTTGTTTTTTTATTTTGCTGGCTGCATGACACATATAGGCCCGGGGAAGCTGCCTGCATGATACATGGAGGCCCTGGTGGGGCTGGCTGGCAGGCTGCATTACACATAGAAGCCCTGGGGGCTGGCTGCATGACACATGGAGGCCCTGGAGGGGCTGGCTGCATGACACACGGAGGCCCTGGGGAGGCTGGCTGCATGACACATGGAGGCCCTGGGGGGGCTGGCTGCATGACACCTGGGGGGGGGGGGCTGGCTGCATGACACATGGAGGCCCTGGGGGGGCTGGCTGCATGACACATAGAGGCCCTGGGGGGGGGGCTGGCTGCATGACACCTGGGGGGGGCTGGCTGCATGACACATGGAGACCCTGGGGGGGCTGGCTGCATGACACATAGAGGCCCTGGGGGGGGCTGGCTGCATGACGCATAGAGGCCCTGGGGGGGCTTGCTGCATGACGCATAGAGGCCCTGGGGGGGCTGGCTGCATGACACATATAGGCCCGGGGGAAGCTGGCTGCATTACACATGGAGGCCCTGGTGGGGCTGGCTGCATGACACCTGGTGGGGCTGGCTGCATGACACATGGAGGCCCTGGTGGGACTGGCTGCATAATACATGGAGGCCTGGGGGTGCTGGCTGCATTATACATGGAGGTCTATGGGGCTGCATTATAATACATATAGGACTATGGGGGCTACATTATAATATATGGAGGACTATGTCCTACCTTACACATGGTCTGTGGGGGTGCATTATAAAGCATGGGGGACTGTGGTGCAGTATAAAATATGGAGAACTATGGGAAATGCATTATAATACATGGAGGACTATGGGGTGCATTCTAATATATGATAATATATGACGGGTTATGTGGGACCCTTTATACTATATGTAAGGCTATGTGGGGGCCATTATAGTATTTGGAGAACTATATACGAGGGAGGAAAAAGATACAAGTATGGGATGGGAATGTTTTGTGCTGAGGGAAAAGGGCTCTTTCCCATGCTCTGCTATACATCTCTCAGCACCCAGCTTTCCCATGCTCTGCTATACATCTCTCTGCACCCAGCTTTCCCCTGTTCTGCTATACATCTCTCAGCACCCAGCTTTCCCATGCTCTGCTATACATCTCTCAGCACCCAGCTTTCCCCTGCTCTGCTATACATCTCTCAGCACCCAGCTTTCCCCTGCTCTGCTATACATCTCTCTGCACCCAGCTTTCCCATGCTCTGCTATACATCTCTCAGCACCCAGCTTTCCCATGCTCTGCTATACATCTCTCAGCACCCAGCTTTCCCCTGCTCTGCTATACATCTCTCTGCACCCAGCTTTCCCCTGTTCTGCTATACATCTCTCAGCACCCAGCTTTCCCATGCTCTGCTATACATCTCTCAGCACCCAGCTTTCCCATGCTGTGCTATACATCTCTCAGCACCCAGCTTTCCCATGCTCTGATATACATCTCTCAGCACCCAGCTTTCCCATGCTCTGATATACATCTTTCAGCACCCAGCTTTCCCATGCTCTGCTATACATCTCTCAGCACCCAGCTTTCCCCTGCTCTGCTTTACATCTCTCTGCACCCAGCTTTCCCATGCTCTGCTATACATCTCTCAGCACCCAGCTTTCCCCTGCTCTGCTATACATCTCTCAGCACCCAGCTTTCCCCTGCTCTGCTATACATCTCTCTGCACCCAGCTTTCCCATGCTCTGCTATACATCTCTCTGCACCCAGATTTCCCCTGCTCTGCTATACATCTCTCTGCACCCAGCTTTCCCATGCTCTGCTATACATCTCTCTGCACCCAGCTTTCCCATGCTCTGCTATACATCTCTCAGCACCCAGCTTTCCCCTGCTCTGCTATACATCTCTCAGCACCAAGCTTTCCCCTGCTCTGCTATACATCTCTCTGCACCCAGCTTTCCCATGCTCTGCTATACATCTCTCTGCACCCAGCTTTCCCATGCTCTGCTATACATCTCTCAGCACCCAGCTTTCCCATGCTCTGCTATACATCTCTCAGCACCCAGCTTTCCCATGCTCTGCTATACATCTCTCAGCACCCAGCTTTCCCATGCTCTGATATACATCTCTCAGCACCCAGCTTTCCCATGCTCTGCTATACATCTCTCAGCACCCAGCTTTCCCATGCTCTGATATACATCTCTCAGCACCCAGCTTTCCCATGCTCTGATATACATCTCTCAGCACCCAGCTTTCCCATGCTCTGATATGGGAAAGCTGGGTGCTGAGGGAAAGATGTATGACAGAGGGATTTTAGATCATGGGAAACCTGGGTGCTATGGGTAAAAGCCAAGTGTCAGCATCATTATCCCGTACCCTAAGTGTTGTGTACATGGAGGGGGGCCCCGGTCCAAAGTTTGCACCAGGGCCCATCAAACTCTAGTTACGCCACTGACTGGAACAGTTTGTGGTCTGTAAGCGTAGATAAGTTTAAATAGGCACATGAGTTGTATATTTAAGAAAACACCATTTTTCACTTTTGTCTTATATTTTTTTAATTCTTTTGCTTCAGATCAGTGGTGGGCAATACATTTTTCTGAGGGACTATATGGGAGACCGTGACTTGTGTGGAGGGCTAAACCAATAGGCTGGAAATAATTTTGCTCAACATATTACTTATAATTATTATTTTATAGTAATATTTCTATACCCTATGAGCCCACAAATAGTCCCCTGTATACAGTAGAAGCACCCCATAGCCCCTTGTATACAGTATGAGCTCTCATATAGTCTCTCTGTGTATAGTATGAACCCCACAGAGCTTCTCTATGTACAGTGTGAGCCCTCACATAGCCTCTCTAAATACAGTATGAGTTCCCCACACAGCCTCCTAATTATAGCACAAGCTCCCACACAGTTTCCTAAATACAGCATGAGCCCTGACATAGCCTCCTAAATACATTATGAGCTCTACATAGCCTCCTATATACATTATGAGCCCCCCCAGTTAGACTCCTATATACTTTGACCCCCACATAGCCTCCTAAATACAACATGAGCCCCTACATAGCCTCCTAAATACACCATGAACCCCCCCACATAGCCTCCTTAATACTGCATGAACCCTCATATAGCTTACTATATACATTGAGGATACACATAGCGCTGACATTGGGCAGCAAAGGGCATGATGCGGCCCTAGAGTACTGGTTTCAAAAGAAGAAAATCCAGTGTCTCATGGAGACGCTGGATTTTCTTCTTTTGGAGTTTGTTGGTTCGCGCCCGGGCCAGGGCGTTTTCAGAGTGCTGGCGGTGGATCCAGGAGTGAAGAGGGGTGAGCTAAAAATCTTTTTTTTCTTTGCTTGCATTTATGGTACTGTTTTCAGCCCTTCGGCTGTCTCGGTCAGGGGGCTGGATGTGGCCTGTGAGCTACACTTTGCCCAGCCCTGTTTAGAGCATTTATATAATGCACATGCTGCTTAACCTTGTTCCCAAAGCTGAACATAGCACTGCATTCTGTTTAGAAAAGTTTTTTTATACAAGTGGACTTGATGGTATGTCTAGGTGATCGTGCGAATCAAAAAGGTCCATGGAGCCTCTGTTAGGAGTCTCGACACGGAAAATAGCCAGATATCCCAAAGGGAAGGACCTAGCCAAGGAGTGGCTCTTTTTAGGAGACCACCATAACCACCATATTAAGTGTTCCTTTTAGTCAATATCCAACTCTTGACGAGTTTAAGGATATGACAAGGGAAATACCAAGGCCAGATATCCATCCACAGACAGCTGTTTCAGGGTATTGCCCCTTATAAGTGTGGAGTGGGATTCTGGCCAAGTGGGAGCAATGCCTAGTAGACCAGTAGACTATTTTTTTGTTCTTTTGGCCTGGGGTCCTGATGAAGAGGGCCGAGACCCTTGAAACGCGTTGACCTGTACCTACATGGCATAAAAAAGACAAATTAAATCCATACATGCATTGTGGTGTGAGCGCGGCAAAAATCCCATTTTCTCCTGTATACCTGAATTGCTCTCCGGACAGGAGCTGGTCAGCTGAATAGAAATACATATAGCTGACCCGCTTCTGTCTGGAGAACGGCAGGCTGTGCTGGGTGATGCGATGCGAGTTACGCTCCAGTCAGTCGCAAGTGTGACTCCGGCCAATAGGTGAGGATCACACAGAAAGGCATCAAGGGCAACATGTGGCCCCCCGGGTCGCAGGATTTGCACCCTTGCTTTAGACATAAAACCACTGCTAAAAGCAGTTTAATAAGAGATATAAGGCGCATGGTCGGCCTCTTCTCCATTCAAAACCCTGAAAATCCATGGGGTATTTCAGTAGAAGAAAACTGGAGGAGACTTTATGCAATCTCATCTACATGCATAAAAGAATAAAACATAGTGCATTATTCTGTGTGGTTTTACTATTATATCTGTGGCAGCTCAGTAACACAATCTACAATGTGTACGTGCCCTAAGTGTCAACATTTTACATAAGAAAGCATCTAAATCTTAAGCCCTACACAGGTCATTAACATGTTTTCCACATTTTACTTGTTTTAGTAATACTTTCACAATTCCACGTGTCAGCTAGATCAGAGGAACTTGCTCGGGTTTTCCCCAGTTATTCCTATTACATATTGTATTAGTGGAATATATGTCTGTTTACTTAGTTTGGGGGATTTTGTAAATTCGTTGAACTAATTGTACTGAAATGTTAAAACAAAAAATGAGGTTGAAAGAAGAGAACAAGAGCCTAAATCAGTCTGCACATAGCCTGTTTTGTATTTTGAGATGCAGAGGTCAAGATCTGGCGTGTTGAGGGCATTTTCCCAAGTTACACATAGTTTACAAGGTTGGCTTAATAACCTTAGCAAATATGTAGAACAATAGTCAGTGCAAAGCACCAAGTCACTGATTTTAGGGAATCCAGACATTCTCAGCAGACTGTTAAGCTGAACCACATGGAGCTTTTTGTAATCAGTTGACTTGTTTTTCCCCTTTTCATGTCCTAAAGAATGTATTTGTCCACATTTCCTTACTTTCTTTCATGCATGACTGCTTGGATTTCAACATCTGGACTATAAAATGGCATTGGTGATGTTGCTCTATTGAAGATACTCTAGATTGTTTTTGGATTAGAGATATTTTAGGACCCCTTTACATGATTATGTATTTTAGGAATACACAGTATCATGCTCAGAATTATCCAGGCACTATTAAATCTTTTATTTTGTTATGGATAGTTTAGATTTTGCAGAAATATATTTTTAATATAAAAGGCTGTATCGTATAAATAGCCTGATAGGAGCACACCGCAATACAGTATTTTCATACTACCCTTGGTTGCTCTGTAGCTGGTAGAGTGATAGTCTTTTCGGGGGGGGGGGGGGGGTTGTAGAAATATCGCTCAGTGCACCTCCCTAATTTTTGGGCTTTCAGTTCTTGCACCCCAGGCTCATTTGGTTTATAGGGCTGAGCTCCCATAGCAGATTTTAACACTCGTGTGGATGTAATTCTGTGCTACTGAGTATTACTGATAAGGCCTAAGCCACACGACGAGAAAAACGGTGCGAGTGGAGTGCGATAAAACATCGCATTCCACTCGGACCAATATTAGCCTGTGTGTCAGCGCACAGGAACAATTATTTTCTCAGCTCTAATCGGACCGAGAAAACAATTGCAGCATGATGCAACTGTAATGCTAGACTCTTTCTCTCGCACCCATTCAAGTGTATGGGGCGAGAGAAAAATCGCACTGCACTCGCAGTACACCAATTTACCGCGAGTGCAGTGCGAGCATGGCAATAGCCGGCTACGGAGGAGAGAGGGAGAGAAATCCCTCCCTCCCCTCCGCACCACCGGCCCACCCCCCGCAACTGAGGTCCGCTCGCACAGTCGGACCTCAGTCGCAGGGACACTCGCATGACACTCGGCTCCTGCTGTACTGCTAGCGTGAGCTAAGTGTCATGCGAGGATCGCACTAATGCCCCGTGTGGCCCCAGCCTTAAAGAAGTTGTCCAGTTACCAAAACTGATTTTTTTTTTTTTTCTGATAAATCTTGCTAATATGTGCCCCTCAACACATCTATTATGTTTTTTCAGCAAAATTAGGTTTTATTGTGCACTAGCAGCACATGCTCATTGCTGGCTCCAGCTCTGATGGGGTTAATCTCTCCTCTGACTTCCTGTGTTCAGTTCCTACAAGTTCCAGAATTCTTTGTGGCTCTAGGGCGGTGTCTAGCTTATCTAACACACCCCCCTCAGATCTCCACCCAAAGCCTCCTCCCTGCCTCTTCCCTGTGTGGATGAGAGAAATCACACAGAGACATCCGAAGCTGCCAGCTCTGCATACAACCAGGGGAAGAAAGTGTGTGTGTTTGTGTGTGAGTGTTTGTGCGTGTGTTTGTGCGTGTGTTTGTGCGTGTGTTTGTGCGTGTGTTTGTGCGTGTGTTTGTGCGTTTGTTTGTGCGTGTGTTTGTGCGTGTGTTTGTGCGTGTGTTTGTGCGTGTTTGTGAGTGTTTGTGCGTGTTTGTGAGTGAGTGTGTGTGTGTTTTTGTGAGTGTTTGTGCGTGAGTGTGTGTGAGTGTGAGTGTGTGTGTGTGTACACAGAAACTATGATTATTAGCCGGCGCAACATGTGAAAAAAATAATTGGGGAAAAAAAAGTGACGGGGTGATGAGATTGCTTTTTTCCCTCTTGCCTAGTCTGTGTGTCGTCCGTATCATCCGCAAATCGCATATGACCGGATCCTGTGGATTAAATGTGCAGCGCATTATTATTATTATTATTTATTTATAGAGCACCATTAATTCCATGGTGCTGTACATGAGAAGGGGGTTACATACAAAATACATATACAAGTTACAGTAGACAGACTAGTACAGAGGGAAGAGGGCCCTACCCTTGCGGGCTTACATTCTATAGGATTATGGGGAGGAGACAATAGGTGGGGTGTAGGTCAGGCGGCAGCTCCGCACGGTGGTCGGGCGGCAGCTCCGCACGGTGGTCGGGCGGCAGCTCCGCACGGTGGTCGGGCGGCAGCGAGTTCATTGTAGATTGTAGGCATTTCTGAACAGGTGCGTTTTCAGGTTCCGTTTGAAGTTTGCAAGGGTAGGGGATAGTCTGACGTGTTGAGGCAGCGAGTTCCAGGAGACTGGGGATTCTCGGGAGAAGTCTTGGAGTCGGTTGCGTGAGGAGCGAATGAGAGAGGAGGAGAGAAGGAGATCTTGGGAGGACTGGAGGTGACGTGTTGGAGTGTAGTGGGAGAGTAGTTCGGAGATGTACGGAGGGGAAAGATAATGCACAGCTTTGTAGGTCAGTGTTAGTAGTTTGAATTGGATACGGTGGAAGATTGGAAGCCAGTGGAGGGACATGCAGAGGGGATAAGCGGGGTGGTATTGAGGAGAGAGGTGGATCAGTCGGGCAGCAGAGTTAAGGATGGACTGGAGAGGGGCGAGCGTGTTGGCAGGGAGGCCACAGAGGAGGATGTTACAGTAGTCGAGGCGGGAGATTATGAGGGCATGCACTAGCATTTTAGTAGATTGCAAATTGAGGAAAGGGCGGATTCTGGAAATATTTTTGAGTTGAAGACGGCAGGAGGTGGTGAGGGATTGGATGTGTGGTATGAAGGATAAGCGCATGCAACCGTTATTTTACCGGATCCTTCTGCAGCGGGACACAGAATTTATCGGCCGGCGCTGGAGTCAGCTGACTCCTGATCTCACAGCCCGCACACGTTGCAATGGCTGCAGGTGGGCTCATTCACATGACCGTTCCGTTTGTCCTGGTCAGTTCCTCTTTTTTTGCGGCCCCACAGACAGGACCATCTTTTCAATGTCTTTTGTGTAGGATCGGATGGCACGCGGTAGCACTTCCATGTGCATCCAATCCTACAAAAAAAAACACATCGGATGCCGTATGTCTGCTCCGTTATTATGGAACATGTCCTATTCTGTTCCGTAATAACGAACCGTGACTCAATACAAGTCAATGGGTCCGCAAAATTCCCGGAAGCAACACGGAAGCACTTCCATGTGACTTCCGTTGGGTGCCCGTGCAGTCAGTGTCCCGCTCCAGCCCCAGCCCCACGGCTGCCCGCTCAGCAGTGTCAGCAGCGGCCCGCACTGCAGTGTCAGCAGCCGCGGGGATGACAAGCACTACCGTCAGGAGGTTAGTAAGTTCATTACATACGGTGATGAAGTCCTGCCCTCCTGACGTCAGCGGTCGTCACTGCCTTCTATGCCCGCCGCTTGTCACATCACCTCTCGCTGTCGACCCGAGACTGTGACTAGTGGTAACGTCACAGGCCGCTCGCGATACTTTGTTTGTGAAGGCGGCGGTCATTGAACTCGGTGACAGCGCTGCTGTCAGGAGTTCAGCGATCATCGCAGGTAATATACCTCGCTAACCTCCTGATAGCAGCACTCGTCATGCCCTGCAGTGACCTGGGCTGACCTATTGATGTTAGCTCAGGTCACTGCACGGCTCTCCCAGCAAATAGGAAACATTCTGTTCTTCATTGACTGGGACATTGACTATGGTATGGATCATCGTGGGACCCCCTTGTATTACACCAGACCTGGATTTGTTTTTCTTTCTAATAAATTGGTGAAAGAGGGAATGTATTGGGGAGTGTTTTTTTCAAATAAAAACGTGTTTGTTGTTTATTTTTTTTTTTTTTTTTTATTACTGCCTGGGTTGGTGATGTCGGGTATCTGATACACGCCTGACATCACTAACTCCAGAGCTTGATGCCAGGTGACATTACACATCTGGTATTAACCCCATATATTACCCCGTTTGCCACCGCACCAGGGCAACGGGATGAGCTGGCGCGAAGCACCAGGACTGGCACATCTAATGGATGCGCTACTTCTGGGGCGGCTGCAGCCTGCTATTTTTAGGCTGGGGAGTGTCCAATAACGGTGAACCTCCCTAGTCTGAGAATACCAGACCACAGCTGTCCGCTTTACCTTGGCTGGTGATCCAATTTCGAGGGACCCGTGTTTTTTGTTTTAAATTATTTAGTTAATTTAAAATAACAGTGTGGGGGGGCCTCTGTTTTGGATTACCAGCCAAGGTGAAGCTGCCAGCTGTGGTTTGCAGGCTGCAGCCGTTTGCTTTACCCTAGCTGGCTACAAAAGATAGGGGGACCGCATGTCATTTTTTTTTAATTTATTTATTTTTTGGCTAAATACAAGACTAAGCACCTTATTGCCACATGACAGTCACAAAAGGGTGCCAGCTTAGAATATGCAGGGGGGTAGGACATTATATATGTCTGTCTTATCTATCTATCTATCCAGCCCTCTATTCATTCATTCATTCATTCATTCATTCATCCCTCTATCCCTCTGTCTCTATATCTATCTATCCATCTCTATATCTACTCATCTATTTATCTTTCTTGCTGCTTCCGTTTTTTGCGGTCCGCAAAAAAACCCGGAAGGCACGCAGATGTCACACGGATGCCACTAGGATGCATCCGTGAAACAAAAGGACCGTTTTTTGTGGCCCGCAAAAATGGAACGGTCATGTGAATGTAGCCTTAACAGCAGTCGCTGCCTGCTGCCGATCACATGTGACCGTGTGCGGGCTGTGTGTGCGGGCTGTGTGTACAGGAGTTCAGCTGAGTTCAGATCAGCTGACTCAAGTGTCGGCCGATCAGGCTGGGGCCACACGGGGATTACTGCGATCCCCTCGCATTACACTCGGCTCACGCTCAGTACAGCAGAGCTAAGTGTCATGCGTGTGTCCCTGCGACTGAGGTCCGACTGTGCGAGCAGACCTCAGCTGCGGGGGGCGGTCCGCCACTCGAGGGGTGGGCCAGCACTGAGGAGTGGTGGGAGGGATTTCTCTCCCTCTCTCCTCCGTAGTCCACTGATGTACCGCAAGTGCAGTGCGATTTTTCTCTCACCACATACACTTGAATGGGTAAAAGAGAGAGTCTTGCATTACAGTTGTAGCATGCTGCGATTGTTTTCTCGGTCCAATTAGGGCGGAGAAAATAATCGCTCATGTGCGCTGATACACAGGCTAATATTGGTCCGAGTGGAATGCGATGTTTTATCGCACTCCACTCGCACTGTGTTTCTCGCCGTGTGGCTTAGACCTTACTTGTTCTATGTCCCCCTGCATCCATCGCAGCGTCTGCAGGCTGGAGTTCAGCTGCGTTCAGATCAGCTGACTCCAGTGCTGGACTGAACTCCGCTGACCTCACAGCCCGTACACGCTGCAATGGATGCAGGGGGACACAGAACAAGTAATCGGCCGACACTGGAGTCATCTGATTACTTGGGATGAATTGAGCAGTAAAATGCTCTAGTGCTCGATGGGCGAAGCCCATGTCGATTTTTTTTTTAAAAAATTCACTAAAAAAAAAAAAACAAACAAAAAATCACATTGTTTGTGGGCTCCCGCTGCATTTTCTATTGCTAAGGGTAACCCAAGCAGCTACTGGCTGCTAACCCCCGCTGCTTGGTGTTACTTTCACTGGCAATAGAAATCCAGGGAAGCGTTTTTTTTTTATAAAGGTTTTTGCCTGAAAACTTTTTTAAAAAAATGACGTGGGCTTCGCCATATTTTTGTATGCTAGCCAGGTACAGCAGGCATCTACGGGCTGCCCCCAACCCCCAGCTGCCTATTTGTACCCGGCTGGAAACCAAAAATATAGAGATGCCCTTTTTTTTTTTTTTTATTTCATGAATTTTATGAAATAATTAAAAAAAAAAATGACATGGGCTTCGCCGAATTTTTGAGTCCAGCCAGGTACAACTAGGCAGCTGGGGATTGGAATCCGCAGTGAAGGGTGCCCAAACTGTCTGGGCCCCCCGCTGCGAATTGCAGTCCACAGCCGCCCCAGAAAATGGCGCTTTCATAGAAGCGCCATCTTCTGGCGCTGTATCCAACTCTTCCAGTGGCCCTGGTGGCAGGTGGCACGCTGGGTAATAAGGGGTTAATACCAGCTATGTTTTACCAGCTAGTATAAAGCCCGAGATTCTTAATGTCAGGCCAAGTTTGACCTGGCCATTAAGAATCTCCAATAAAGGGTTTAAAAAAAAAAAAAAGAAAAAAAGACCACACAGAGAAAAATACTTTATTAGAAATAAATACACAGACACAGTAGGGACTCCATGTTTATTACTCCCTCTCACCCCTCCACGATGGAGAGATTTCTGTACTGACCATGCCAGGAGAGAGCGAGGGAAAAGAGAGAGCGAGGGGGGAAGGAAAAGAGCGAGGGGGGAGGAAAAGAGAGCGAGGGGGGGAGGAAAAGAGCGAGGGGGGGAGGAAAAGAGCGAGGGGGGGGAAGAGAGCGAGGGGGGGAGGAAAAGAGAGCGAGGGGGGAGGAAAAGAGCGCGGGGGGGAGGAAAAGAGAGCGCGGGGGGAGGAAAAGAGAGCGAGGGGGGAGGAAAAGAGAGCGAGGGGGGGAAGAGAGCGAGGGAAAAGAGAGGGGAGAGGAGACAGGGATAAGAGGGGGGCAGAGAAGAGGGGGAAGAGGGGAGGGGGAGAAGAGTGGGGGGAGAGAAGAGAGTGGTGGGAGAGAAGAGAGTGGGGAAAGAACGGGGGGGGCAGAGGTGCTCTGTCACCAACTGTCTCCACTCTGTGACTTGTGACTTGTGGTGCAGGTAACAGAGTGCAGACAGTTGGTCCCATGCAGCAGGACAGATGGCAGAGCACAGCGGTGACATGCCTGTCAGTGTCTTGCTGCGTCCTGCTGTGCTGCTGGGAGGAGCAGATGATCACACTGCCCGACACCGGCCGCTCTCCTGACATCGCAGCAGAGCGGGCGGGTGGGGAGTGTGATCACATACTTACGTGCAGGGGGGGATTCAGCTGAAGAACCCCCCCCCCCCTGTACTGCACACTGGCGCCCCGTGCCTCACCATCTGCAGGACGCCCACAGCCCTGTCACTCAATCTGAGTGGTGCCAGCCTCCTCTGACGTACCCGTCTTGTTTGAGAGCCCGGAAATGCCAGGACGTCAGAGGATGCTGGCGGCCACAGCTCCAGGGGGTCATGTGAAACAGAAGACAATGGAGAAAATGCCTAGAAAGGTAAGTAGAACTCCTACAGAAAATAAAAAAAAATGGGTGAACCACCCCTTTAACACTAGATTACGGCTTGGTGGGAACTTGCAGATACTGGGGCTTATTTATCAAACTAAAGGCACCAGTGTTATGGTGTAGTTTCCATTTTAAAAAATAGCCTGTCATGAATTGCACCATATTTACGTGTTTAAGACACTTTTTGCACCTTTTTTGGGGCATGGTTTCTGGTGAACTGAGTGTAGCCTGATGTGCGACTCTTGAGTCAAAAAAAAATACGCCAAAATTTTGTCACAGATTTTTGTCACGAAGTAAACTAATTGGTGGTGCAAACTTGGATTAAACAACCTTAAAAGATGCAAGATTTATAAGTCTCTAAATATGTATTAAGAATTGCTGCTCAATAGGGAATATTTATCTATGAACTGGAGTTAATATTTCTAGGCCACTGTGATGTGTAATGTATCTTCAATGCTTACTGCTTAAGGCCCAGTCACACACACGACTTACCAGCGATCCCGACAATGATACGATCTGATAAGGATCGCTGGTAAGTCACTGGGAGGTCGCTGGTGACATGTCACACAGTCAGACCTTACCAATGACGTAGTAACGATGAGCGACCTGTATAATGATCTCTGTGGCGATGGGACACGCTAGGAGGTCGTTGGTAGGCGTCAAACACAGCGATGTGTCCTGCCCAGCAGGACATCGCCTTTGAAGAAAATGGTCCGGTCCATTCAGCAACGACCGGCGACCTCACAGCAGGGGCCTGATCGCTGGTAGGTGTCACACATAATGAGATCGCTGGCGAGATCATTACTGCGTCACAGAAACCGTGACTCAGCAACGATCTCGTTAGCGATCTCATTGTGTGTGACGGGCCTTTACTGAAGCAACAGACTCAGACTCTGGTCATGCGACCATGATGGCATCATCACCAAGCCTTCTACTCTATGTTGCTGCCTGGTTATGATTGGTCAGTTTTCACAGGGGGCGTGTACTTCTGCCTCCTGTATGTCACTATCTATAACAACCACTTGGACTTATTAAAAATTAACTCATTAGATGCTAAATATTTGAGTGCTATTAACTCCAGAACAGAGAGGCAAAATGTAAAGCAAAAACTTTTTATTGTGCTCTCCAGCCACTATTACGTGCTGTGTCCTGTTCAGCATACACAATTGGTGAAATGTCCTGTTTAAGGCTGTGCTATAAAACATTGTGTAAATGGAAGGTCTTCCACACAGTTTTAAGGCAGGTTTGAAAGAATTAGGGAAGTAAAAGAAACCCCAGCGATGACCATATTCATTGTCCTAGTCCTTCCCCCAGATAGCTCATTCTTGTGGCAAAGGCCTGAGAATACCCTTTCTATAATAAAAATAAACTTGCTTTTACTAAAGTATTTGTAATGCATTACATAAAAATAACCCATAAAGGCAGAGTTCACACAACACATGCCGGGTTTTTTTTGCATGCACAGATGTGAAGCATCCTTTATACTTTTCTTACCTTTGGATTCATTAAGCCTAATCAATAAAAATTGAAAATAGTTTAAGCTGTGAATAAAAATGACACTGTTGTGCCTGACTCCTTAAGCCTGAAGTATTTGCAGTTGTGTTGTTGTATCACCATTATCGCACCACCAGACAGATCATACATGGGTGCAAATTCGATTAGTACTTCTGGCGAAACGAAAAGGGTGATATATGGCTCAAGGATTCTTTTTTGCTTTTCTCTGCACCTGTATATCATGCGCTGCAGGCTGAATAATAGGTAATAGTGTGTTGTTTTGCCTGGAGTGTTCTTTTAAGCGATGGTGTCAGAAGTGGATACTGATCCTCACCCATCATAGCCAAACCGTAACAACTTTATAGGATTACTAGCATGAGTTATTTCTGTAAATGTTCATACAGGCTGCAACAGGGATATCTTAATGGCTCAGGCCATGTGCCTGGACAATTCCCATATAGTGCAGTGTTAGAACAAGTAGCCTTAGATGGAAGTCCTCACCGGAGACTTATGGGGAAAAGACCAACAAGGCAGAGTGGCTGAAACCATTCAAGGGATAAATAGTTTAACATCTTGGGAAAATACTAAGTGATAAAAGGGTCTTGAAATAGATTCCTTGTGTATCGGCGTTCTAAAAGACATGGGTTTCAGGGGCTTTATTTTGTGTATCCTCTCGCTTTCTTGATCGTACTGTAATCCCAGTTGTGCAATCCTCAGCCCACAGGCAGTCACTTAACTTGCCTATTAGACTTCTATCCTTCGTGCCAGTGGAAAAAAAACAAAACCTTTAATGGTTTCTGCTCCGTGACTCTGAAGAATTCTTCCTGTAAACCAACAGTAAATGAACTTGGGCAATAACATGGGATTTAGCAGTTGTAAATGTATAAACATACACTCTAAGAAGTGTAGTTTTCACCTTTTTTTTCTACAATTTATTTTGAAAGGTGTAGATGTGTCCAGCACATTGTTAGATTTCCTATTTCATGCTTTGTCACCGAGATGATTATTTTTTCTCTAGTATACTGCCGTTGCCTACTTATCTCCTGCTAAATCACCCCTAAGACATGGGTTTATAATACTGTATTTTTAATGACAGAATGACCTGTGAAATGGTTGTACTTTTGAAATGCTGCCTTTTACATCTATATTCATGAAGAATCTGAAACAAAGCGTGATTGTTAATGGAATTTCAAATGTGAATATCTATGGTGCAGTATGGAAGATTCAGCTCTAGAGTAGGTTGACATTTCAGGCATTGATCACATTGTGCTACCACTTAAGGAAAAAGAATGGTCTACTATATATATTAAAAGCCGGCACCCAGGTACAATATGCCGAGCCGGCTGTCCGTTAACATGACATCACCTGTCATACCCTGTTAGCAGAGCAGAAGAGAAGAAACTGCTCTGTCGACATGTCATAGGAAGCAGGAGAAAAGCCGGCAGGAGTGGACCATTAGGTTATGTGCGCACGTTGCGTAGTGTCCATGCTGAAAAATCTGCAGTAATTTCGCAGTGTATGTGTGCTTCAAATCTCTGCAGAAACACTGTGTAATGGATGCAGTGTGTCTACAGAATAGATGCCGATTTCATGCGCTCTGGATGCTGCCTCTCCCATAGACAGAGTGGGAGCTGCATGCAAAGCGCACCAAATAAGTTTACTTGTTACTTTTTTGAGCTCAGTGATTTGGATCAAAATTTTAGCATGCAAAGCGCCACGCTCTCAAATGCAACGTGAGTATGGATTGTGCTGGGGACACAGAATGCATGCATTTACGTTGCAGTGCAATATGCAGCGTAAACGCATGGAATTACGCAATGTGCGCACATAGCCTTACCGCTCTGAGCCGGTAGAGCGTGTCACAGGGCAGCATAAGCAGGTAGTTAGCAACTAATGCCAAAAACTGTTTAACCCCATAGGGAATATAAAAAAAAGTACTGGATAACAGTTTTAAACCCTTTACGACCGCCGATACGCCTTTTAACGGCGGCATATTAGGGTACTTTTTCCGATCCGCCGCTTTTTAACGGCGGTCGGAAAAAAGGGTCTAGCGCCCCCCAGAGTCGGAAAATTTCCGGGGTCTCAGCTGCCGGGGGTAGCTGAGACCCTGGAGATCATGATTCTGGCCGGTTTTTCCGGTCCCCGCTCACCTGATGACCGGTATACACCGTATACCGATGATCAGGTTACAGAAAATGACCGCGCCGGTAAAAAATGATTTATCTCCCATCTGGCATGATCAAACATGCCAGATGGGAGATAAATCTTTTTCCCGGTTCCCTCCGGTCCCCTCGGTATCCCCAAAGTGCCCCCCCCAACCCCCAACCCCCTCCCGAAAATCCAAGATGGCCGCGCGCACCAGCGATCACAGCAGCGCGCCGGCCGCATTTCCCCCTTTCCTATGGTTTCTGTCGCATGTGCCATCACACATGCGACAGAAACCTGCTCCCCAGGCCCTGCCGGGTCCCCCCCTATCCACCCCGGTGTTCCCCGGTGTCATACATACCTGTCGGAGCCCTGATCCCCCGCGGCCCCCTCCTCCGGCTCCTTCACAGCAGACGCCGGTCACATGTGCAGAGCGCGGCTGTCAGCTTCCTGTGTTCAGGACGCTGGCTACTGCTGCTGCTGCACTGAGTCTGCAGCTGTGACCCGGGGAGGGTGGGTGCAGATTCTTTGCACCCACTCTCCTGAAATGGAGGGTCTGCCCTCCTAGAAAATGGGGGATACGTTCCCTGAACGTGTCCCCTATATTCTAGAAGGTCCAGAGTCGACGTGGGACGTCCAAATGGATTACAGCGGATTTTTTTTTTTTTTTCAATAAATTGGTCAATCAGGGAATGTTTTGGGGAGTGTTTTTTCAAATAAATTTTTTTTTGTTGTCAATTTTTTTTTATTACTGTCAATTAGTTATGTCGGGTATCTGATAGACGCCGTGACATAACTAATTGCTGGGCTTGATGCCAGGTGACATTACACATCTGGTATCAACCCCATTTATTACCCCGTTAGCCAACGCACCAGGGCGCGGGATGAGCTGGGGCGAAGCGCCAGAATTGGCGCATCTAATGGATGCGCCACTTCTGGGGCGGCTGCGGCCTGCTATTTTTAGGCTGGGAAGAGTCCAATAACCATGGCTCTTCCCATCCTGAGAATACCAGACCCCAGCTGTCAGCTTCACCTTGGCTGGTGATCTAATTTGGGGGGACCCCACGTTTGTTTTTTTTTTTTTTAATTATTTATAAATAATTTAAAAAAAAAAAACAGCTTGGGGAGCCCTCCAAATTGATCACCAGCCAAGGTGAAGCTGTCAGCTGTGGTTTGCAGGCTACAGCTGTCTGCTTTACCCTAGCTGGCTATCAAAAATAGGGGGGACCCCACGTCATTTATTTTCATTATTTTTTTTTCTTTTTGGGCTAAATACAAGGCTAGGCACCCTTTAGTGCCACATGAAAGGCACTAAAGGGCGCCAGCTTAGAATATGCAGGGGGGTGGGACGTTGTATATGTTTGACATCTATCCATTCATCCATTGTAGCATTTTAGGCTGTGTGCCCACAATCAGGGTTTGCAGCGTTATGGGCGCAGAGTGTTTTCCCTGCGTCCATAACGCTGCGTTGTGCAGTAGAAGCACAGTGGAAGGATTTTTAGAAATCCCATGCCCACTGTGCTTCTTTTCTCCGCAGCATAAACCGACCTGTGGCGCAGCTTCCCGAGCCTCAGCATGTCAATTTATGCTGCGGAGATGAGTGTGCTCTGCAGGTAGCATAGAGCTCCACAGCAGCCTGAACCCAAATCGTGGGCATGGGCAGCTGCGTTCTCCCGTGGACAACACTCACATCTCTGCAGGAAGGCTGACACTGTGTACTAGACGCCGTGTCGCTGGATCATGGCCACATAGCCTAAAAGAGAGACATTTGTTGCTACAGCAACATTTTTGTGAAGTACCTGTGGATTCAAAATGCTTACTATACTTCTGAATAAAATCCTTGAGGGGTCCAGTTTCCAAAATGGAGTCACTTGTGGGGGGTTTCTAATGTATAGGTACCCAAGAGGCCCTGCTAATGTGACATGGTGCACGCAATTTATTTCAACTTTTCCAAAATTCAAATGGTGCTCCTTCCATTCCAAGCCCTCCCATATATCCAAACAGAGGTTTTTGGCCACATATGGGTTATCCCTGCGCTCACAAGAAATTGGATAACAACCTGTGGGGTCCACGTTTTGTTGTTGCCTCTTGAAAAAGTGAGAAATGTGATGCTAAAGAAACATTTTTGTGAAAAAAATGAAAATTTTCAATATGGCAACCTAAGCTTATCAAATTCTGTGAAGTATTCGTGGATTCAAAATGCTCAATATACACCTAGATAAAAGCCTTGAGGTTTCTTGATTCCAGAATGGGGTCACTTGTGGGGGGCCTCCACTGTTTAGGCACTTTAGGGGCTTTCCAAATGCGACATAGCGTCCACTAATTATTCCAGCCATATGTTCAGTCAAATTGCACTCCTTCCCTTCCAAGACCTGCCGTGTCCCCAAACAGTTGATTTCCACCACATATAAGATATCACCAAACTCAGGAGAAATTGCACAATACATTTCATGGTGATTTTTTTCCTGTTACCCTTGTGAAAAAAAAAGCTACCTGGTTGAAGTAACAATTTTGTGGTAAAATTTTATTTTTTTATTTTCATGGCTCAACGTTATAAACTTCTGTGAAGCACCTGGGGGTTCAGGGTACTCACCAAACATCTAGATACATTCCTTGAGAGGCCTAGTTTCCAATATGGGGTCACTTGTGGTGGTTTTTTGCTGTTTACGTACCTTAGGGGTCCTCCAAATGCGACATGGTGCCCGCAATCTTTTTCAGCCAAATTTCCTTTCCAAAATTCAAATATTGCTCCTTTCGTTCCAAGCCCTCCCATTTGTCCAAACAAAGGTTTCAGACCACATGTGAGGTATCACCGCGCTCATAAAAAAGTGGGTAACAAACATTTGGGTCAAATTTTTGGAATTACCTCTTGAAAAAGTGAGAGAATTGATGCTAAAGCAACATTTTTGAGAAAAAAATTACAATTTTCAATATGACAAAGTAACGTTATCAAAATCTGTGAAGTACCTGTGGGTCCAAAATGCTCAGTATACCCCTCGATAGAAGCCGTAAGGGGTCTAGTTTCCAAAATGGGGTCACTTGAGGGGGGTTCCTGCTGTTTAGGTACCTTAGGGGATCTGTAAAAGCAACATGGTGCCCGCAATCTGTTTCAGCCAACTTTGCTTTCCAAAATTCAAATATTGCTCCTTTCATTCCGAGCTCTCCCATGTACCCAAACAAAGGTTTCTGACCACATGTGGGGTATCGGCGCGCTCATAAGAAAGTGGGTAACAAAGTGTGAGGTCCAATTTTTGGTGTTACCTCTTGAAAAAGTAAGAAAATTAGTGCTAAAGTAACATTTTTAGGTAAAATGTTAATTTTTATTTTTTTTCATTCCATATTACTTTAGTTCCTGTGAAGCACCTGAAGGGTTAATAAACTTCTTGAATGTTGTTTTGAGTACCTTGAGGGGTGCAGGTTTTAGAATGGTGTCACTTTTGGGTATTTTCTGTCACCCAGGCCTCTCAAAGTCACTTCAAATGGGATGTGGTCCCTAAAAAAATGGTTTTGTAAATTTTGTTGAAAAAATGGGAAATTGCTGATGAACTTTGAACCCTTCTAACTTCCTAACCCCAAAAAATTTTGTTTCAAAAATTGCGCTGATCTAAAGTAGACAAGTGGGAAATGTTATTTATTAACTATTTTGTGTGACATAACTCTCCGGTTTATGGGCATAAAAATTAAAAGTTTGAAACTTGCAAAATTTTTAATTTTTTGTCAAATTTCAAATTTTTTCACAAATAAAATAAAAAAATATCATCCTAAATTTACCTCTAACATGAAGCCCAATATGTCACGAAAAAACAATCTCAGAATCACCGGGATCCATTGAAGCGTTCCAGAGTTATAACCTTATAAAGTGACACTGGCCAAAATTGCAAAAAATGGCCTGGGCATTAAGTACAAATCTGGCTTCGTCCTTAAGGGGTTAAACATGAAGAAAGGTGATTAAGATGCATACAAAGATTCTACACTTAAGGCTATATTCACATATGTAGGTATACCTTTTTTATGGAATAAATACTTTTTATTAAATACCTAGAGCAGGTATGAATGTGATTCCTGGCTCTATAGAAGATCCGTCTTGACTTTGGATTTACTTGATTCTCTATTGCTGTATAGTTATGTTTAATAACAGGTAATATGCTGCGATGTCTGCTTTTATTATTTTAGTTTCTCTGATCCGATCTACTCTCACAGTGAAGCCAAATGAGCTGAGGCTGAAGGCGTCCTGGCAGATGACAGTTTTGCACATGCTTATATTACGTTAGGGTGGAAGCCCGATGCATCAAGCTTTCACTGAGGATTAATGACATCATCTATCATATTGATGAATTGGGTGATCTTTTTCTGTTGGTTACCACTTTGAGTGATATAAGGTATTTTACTTAAAAAAAAAAAAAAAAGTTCTGTAGACAGGCGCTGGGAAAGGGGTTGAGTGTAAAACACACAATGAGATTTGGGTCATTAGCTTAATTAGATTTTGTCGATTCATGACTAGGAAAGATATATGTGGTACTTTATGAATCATCCCATTAATCATTTTTTGCTTCATGTATTATTCTTAAAGTTAATATTCCACCATTATGTTTATTGAGGCTTTGCATGTACAATATATATATAATATATATAAAGTGTTAAAGTGAACCAGTCTCCTCAAAAACCCCCACACTATTTACCTGCAGACATAAGGGTGATCTTCAGGTGAATAATGTTTAACGTGTATATGGTTGCCTTACTGGAGCAGCGGCTACATGGAAAAAGGAAGTCATATTTTCCCTGCAGCTGTGCTCTTTTAGTCCTTGTTGCTGTGCAGAGAGGTGTTAGTCACCACTCATCACTACTCAGTGAGCTCAGTGTAATCTCCCTGAAGCATTGATTGACCACCTGCTGTGCGGAGACTGTAACAGCTACCTGCATTGTACCAATAGCTGCAAGAGAGCAGCTGCAGCAAGGATATAATACATAGCCATGCATTCAGGAAGGCATCCAGAAATGGAAAACCTGGAGGTTGGATCATCTGTTGGGAGAGTGTTGGGAGGCCCATATGCACATTAGACTTTAGTTGTCCACAGTTCCTGCAATCCAATTAATGTTTGTGTGTCAGACTTGAATGTATTCGATATTGTATAGGGTGCTTTACACGCTGCGACATCGCTAACGATATATCGTCGGGGTCACGTCATTAGTGTCGCACATCCGGCACCGTTAGCGACATCGCAGCGTGTGACACCAAGGAGCGACGATCAGTGATCGCAAAAACGTCAAAAATCGTTGATTGTTGACACGCCGCTCCTTTTCATAATATCGTTGGTGGTGCATGCCGCTGGTTGTTCATCGTTCCTGCGGCGTCACACATCGCTATGTATGACGCCGCAGGAACGACGAACATCTCCTTTCCTGCGTCCACCGGCAATGAGGAAGGAAGCAGGTGGGCGGAGTGTTACGGCCGCTCATCTCCGCCCCTCCTCTGCTATTGGGTGGCCGCTTAGTGACGCCGCAGTGACGTCGCTATGACGCCGAACGCACCTCCCCCTTGAAGGAGGGATTGTTCGGTGTTCACAGCGACGTCGCTGAAAAGGTATGTGCGTGTAACGCTGCCATAGTGATAATGTTCGCTACGGCCGCGATCACCAAATGTCGCACGAACGACGGGGGCGGGTGCTATCGCGCACGACATCGCTATCGATGTCACAGCGTGTAAAGCACTCTTAAGGCCAGTTAATCTAGTGTCACAGTGACACTGTAGTAATTATTAGGGGTTTTTTGTTTTGTTTTTTGTTTTTTTACAATTGTCACCAATGTCTTGGAGACTCAGGGCCCATGTAGCTGTTAGGCAAGTTCTCTCTACTCTGAATATTTATAAGTAAAACTTTGATTGTGTTTCCCAAGAGTGCATCATTGTAAAAGTTCTTACATGAATGTGTTCAGTATAGAAAAATAGCACACTTGTCAACCCTGCCCCAGGCCCCTGACGCCGAGATGCCGCCATTTCTAGACAATATAGCCAGGGCCGGCGTCAGCACCCTGTATACCCAGGCAAATGCCAGGGCCCTGGAGAGCTGGGGGGGCCCACTCGACCTAGTCACTTCAGCTGCCCCCGGGCTTTGCCCACTCGCCTTCAGTTCTGCTGCCCCCGGGCCTAGTTCCGGGGACCGCAGTCCTCGGCAGGAAACTGTGGCTGCCGTCCCTTAGCTAGTTTCACACTTGCGTTGCAAAAAGTGTGATAATAAAGGCCACGGATTCCAGTGAAATAATGCGTTGCGTTAAGTTTTCTTTAGCCGAGAGAGAGCCCTCATCATCACCGCACACATCCCGACATCACCGCACATATCCCGACATTACCGCACATATCCCGACATTACCGCACACATCTTCACCGCACACATCCCAACATCACCGCACACATCCCGACATCACCGCACACATCCCGACATCACCGCACACACCCCGACATCACCGCACACACCCCGACATCACCGCACACACCCCGACATCACCGCACACACCCCGACATCACCGCACGCATCCCGACATCACCGCACGCATCCCGACATCACAGCACATATCCCGACATTACCGATCTCATCTTCACCGCACACATCCCGACATTTCCGCCCACATCTTCACCGCACACATCCCGACATTACCGCCCACATTTTCACCGCACACATCCCGACATTACCGCCCACATCTTCACCGCACACATCCCGACATTACCGCCCACATCTTCACCGCACACATCCCGACATCATCGCACGCATCCCGACATCACAGCACATATCCCGACATTACCGATCTCATCTTCACCGCACACATCCCGACATTTCCGCCCACATCTTCACCGCACACATCCCGACATTACCGCCCACATTTTCACCGCACACATCCCGACATTACCGCCCACATCTTCACCGCACACATCCCGACATTACCGCCCACATCTTCACCGCACACATCCCGACATCATCGCACACATCCCGACACTACAGCCCTCATCATCACCGCACACACACACCGGCATTACCTCAGTGACGTCCCCGCTGACAGCGCGATTCACTTCAGTTGCTGCGTGGAGCTCACAGAAGCGGCGGTGGTCTACTGCAGCTCCTGTCAGCTTCATGTAGCAGAGCTGGATGCGGGACCTCGTGTGGATTACGCCGGACTTGGAGGGGTATTTGGGGATTTTAATAAAGTGGTGAAAGAGGGTGTTTTTTTTTTTTTTTGTCTTTTATTCCAAATAAAGGATTTTTTCGGGTGTATGTGTTTATTTACTTTCACTTACAGGTTAATCATGGAAGGTATCTCGGGGAGACGCCTGTCATGATTAACCTAGGACTTAGTGGCAGCTATGGGCTGCTGCCATTAACTCCTTATTATCTCGATTGCCACCACACCAGGGCAATTCGGGATGAGCCGGGTTGAGTCCCGGGACTGTCGCATCTAATGGATGCGGCAATTCCGGGCGGCTGCTGGCTGATATTTTTAAGGCTGGGGGGCTCCCCATAACGTGGGGCTCCCCATCCTGAGAATACCAGCCTTCAGTCGTGTGGCTTTACCTTGGCTGGTATCAAAATTGGGGGGAACCACACACCGTTTTTTTTTAATTATTTATTCATTGTACTGCACGATATAGACCTTCCCACCGGCGGCTGTGATTGGTTGCAGTGAGACACCTGTAACTTAGTGTGGGGGCGGGTCTGACTGCAACCAATCATAGGCGTCGGTGGGTGGCGGAAGCAGTGAAAACAAGATTGAATAATGGGTGGCCGGCTTTTTCAATAGAGGAAAAGCCGGCGGAGCAGTGTGTGTGTGTCTGTATGTATGCAGCAGAGCAGTGTGTGTCTGTATGTATGCAGCAGAGCTGTGTGTGTGTCTGTATGTATGCAGCAGAGCTGTGTGTGTCTGTATGTATGCAGCAGAGCTGTGTGTGTGTGTCTGTATGTATGCAGCAGAGCTGTGTGTGTGTATGTATGCAGCAGAGCTGTGTGTGTGTCTATGTATGCAGCAGAGCTGTCTGTATGTATGTATGCAGCAGAGCAGTGTGTATGTCTCTGTATGTATGCAGTAGAGCAGTGTGTATGTCTCTGTATGTATGCAGTAGAGCTGTGTGTATGTCTCTGTATGTATGCAGTAGAGCTGTGTGTGTCTGTCTGTAGGCATGTATGATGTGTATCTATGTATTTCAGTGTATATGACTGTATAGATTTGTCTGTTTATATGTATTTTGTGAGGTTGTCTTTAAATATGTATATGTACGTATCTGTGTATGTGTGTGTGTCTGCGTGTTTATGGGGCCCACTGGGACACTTCCGCCCGGGGCCCACAAAAACCTGGAGCCGGCCCTGAATATAGCTATAGTACAATTTATTCAGCACTGCTTTGTCCATTATTTTGTCTATTATAACAATAGACTAGGCCAGTGCTTTGCAATATTTTGAATACAGGTATGATGATTGGTCATTTAAAGCAGAATCGCTCACTTGACAAAATATTGTTCTCCAATTTTGTCATTTTTGGAATTAATGTTGCTATTCGGTACTCGAATACTGGCATTTAGTGCTCAGTTATTACCGTCTTACAGAGCGGAATGCTGTTGTTAAATGCTTAGTTAAGACCCTAATTACACATGGCTGATTTGTTGCAGTAATTTCTTGACTGCACCATTCCTCTTAATACAGATTGCTGAAATCCATGAACATGCTACATAGAAAAACAACCACGTTCTGTTGAGTGGAACTGATTTGAAACACCAAATTTTGTGTTTAACAAATCTGCCTTGTGTGAATATTTCCTAATACAGTTTCCCATTGGCTTTAGCATCAAGATCAAACTTGCACTTAAAGGAGTTGTCTGATCTAAATCCACAAGTTTTCAGTTGCTCTACGCACAGTGCGCTATGAGGATTCGCCGGTGTCATAGGCGGCAACGGCGGTCGTGGGGCTTTGAGTATGCAATATGCAGACTTCAGGCCAGAATCCGAATACAGGAATGCAGCCTCTCTCAATGCAAGTGTAATCAGTAAGGCCCATCTTGTGGGAATGTGGCCGGGCATATGTATATTGCATACTTGAGGCCATTTGACTGCCATTCCCACCTATAACTCCGAAGAAACCGCGCTGCACACATTGCATGTGCTTGAGGATTCACAAATCTGCTGTCTCATAGATTGACTGCAGACTTGTGGATTTAGACTGGACAACCACCTTAAATGCAAAATTGTGGATTTCTTGGCTGGTCTTGATTTTGTGATACAGAAGAGAACAGTCCTCTTGTTGGCCTTTCTGCTACCTCTCGGCTGGGGTCTGCATTGAACATTTGGAAAGAAGTGAATGAAGCTGCGCTCCAGAACTGAACATAAGTAACAAGGTCTTACCTGTTACCGTTAAGACCCTATGCCGCAGGAGTATTGCACCTCTATGTGGGAAAACATTGTAAACCAGGACATGCTCTCATGGGTGCACTAATGTGTACAAACTGAGAGACTACCATGCAGCCTGCTGTTGCCGGCACCTGGATATTGCAAGAGAGTTAAAAACTATTTTTTTATTTTATTTTTTTTTTCATTTTTTTTAATATTATTAGAGATCATTTTCGGTCTATGGTAGCGTGGCAAGACATTTATAAATTAAATAGACTACATCTGCTGCCCCTCTTATTTTGGGGCAGTGAATAAGTAAATGTCAACATCTTATTAAACTGGGAAGAACACCAAGTCTTTCTATAGCAGCAAGCATTCTAGATAAATAGCTTCAGAATTCACAAAGGGCAATCGGCAACACCATATTATACCGAAGAATAAGCTGATTTCTTATCTTTAAAACCTGTATTTTTGTCAATTGTTATTTTTTAAACATATTGATCTGGTTTACCCACGAGACCTGATTTACGAATCGGCACAAACAGTCTGCACTTAGAACTTATCAAGAGGTTAAAACTCTACTCTAGCGGATTTTTAACATCAAAAACCAGAAAACCAGAAAAACGAGTCATTAACACTACCTTAATGGAGAAGGTGTACAAAATTTTTTTATTAATCAATGGCATAAGAAACACACAGGTTAAAAACAATTCAAGGAGTGCTGGCAGAGATACAAAAGGGAGGAGCATGCACCCCACTGGCTGAGTATGTGTAATACTATGGCTGGGAACAAAAGTGTCTATGACAATGCTATAACAAGTTAACCTCTCTAGAGGGAGTGCTCCATAGTTTATGTAAAAAGTTTTACAAAGAAAAAGAGGGTGCCAGATATAAGTTGATGGTAGGCACTAAGGTCAAATGCCACATACATAGCATAAAATACTAGAAATTGATGGTACAGGGGAGAGGAGATGAAACTCTCCCCAAGCACCAGAATAACGTGATCAGACAATTGAAGCACAGCAAGAGGAATAATTAGGACACATACCCATGATAACCGAATCAGCCAAAGAGGGGTGCAACTCCACAGAACCCAACGCGTTTTGCGAGGGCTTCTTCACTGGGGGTCGCAAAGGCAGAGTGTAATTCCCAGGGTATAAATACCCACCAAGCAGCTGTTCCAGATCAAGCGGTAGCGACGCAGGTAGCGGCGCATGCGCGGTCGGCCAGAACGAGTCGCCCGGAAGCTGCGTCAGCACTCCAGTGTCTGGGTCCGGGAGGGAAAACCCCTTCCGACGTCATATCCGGCCCGTCACTTAGATGGAGGCGTCGGCAACAACCGGCCAACGCAGGTCGAACGCGCATGCGTGCAGCGTCATCCACGACTGGACACAAATCCCACAGAGACCATCTTGAGAAGGTCGCATCTAGCGGATTTTTGTTTTGTTTTTTTTTACTGCTGGAGTGGTGCTTTTAACCTAAGGTTCCTGAACCTAGTGATATATTCCCCCTCCAGCATTTTCACCTTTTTTGTCGCTCCTCCAGTCCCGCGCCGACATCTTGTGACTGTAACTTCTGACTAGCTGGAAGTCTGAAGATACGTCACAAGCTCTCTATACAAGTCTATAAGAGTTAGAATGAGGCTCTAATAGACTTGTATTGAGTTTGCCCTCTGGCACGCTTCATTAAACACTGGAGCAGCTAACAGGTCACAAACTGGAGAAGACCGATGGGAACATCGGTGGTAACAGAAGAGGGTATCGGAGGGTGAGTAGAAGGGCTCGCTCACAGCACCGAATAACACGGTGGAGTGCTATGTAATGTTTTCTACTGTTCTGATGTTATACTGTAAGTGCAGATCTGCAATCTTTTTTTCTTATGCCGATTCAGCATGAGAAAACCATCGCAGCATGCTGTGGGTGCCTGCAAGTCTGCGTGTGTGAAACATCAGACTGCAGTCGGCTGACATTGTAGTGCAGTGCGATATGTGCAGAGACAGGCCGTGGAGAAGATGGAAAGACTAAATTCTCCATCTTCTTCACACATGGGATCTGATTCTTGCATGCAAGAGAATCGCATCGCAGTACAATAACATATGGCTCCCACATGCAGCAAAGTTTGAGCTGAGCTCCAATTCTCTCACATCGGTTTCATTACGCTAGTGTGACCCCAGCCTAAGAGTAGGGTAAGGGACTTAAATTTAAAGCACCACTCCAGTGGTGAAATGAAAAAAAGAAGCAACATGCTGGATGGGTGCTTTATCCCCTTCATGACCTGGCAGTTTTCTGGGGGGGGGGTTTGTTTTTTTTGTTTTGGTTTTTTTCTCCCCTTCTTCCAATAGCCATAACCTTTTAATTTTTTCATCAATAAAGCTATATGAGGCCTTGTTTTTTTGCGGGACGAGTTGTACTTTTGAATGACACTATTCATTTTACCATATACTGTACTGAAGACAATTACCAAGTGCAGTGACATTGCAGAAAAAAGTGCAATTCCACAATTGTTTTTTTTGTTTATCATGTTCACTATATGGTAAAACTGCCTTGGTAGTATGATTCCCTAGGTGAGTACAAGTTTGTTGACACCAAATATGTATAGTGTTTTTTTGTTTTTAACTTTATGTATTGAAAAATATTCTGACATTTTTCAAAAAAAAAAGAGTAGCGCTTTTGTCGCCATTCTCTGTGACCTGTAACATTCTCATTTTTCGGGATCTGGGGCTGTGTGAGGACTTATTTTTTGCATCCTGAGCTGTTTTTACTTATATAATTTTTGGGTAGATACAATGTTTTGATCACCTGTTACTGCATTTTTTTGCAATGTTGCGGTGCCCAGTCAAAATGTAATTCTGGTGTTTTAATTTTTTTTCTCCTTACGCCCTTTACCGATCAGATAAATTTATTTTATATTTTGATAGATCTGTATTTCTGAACTCTGTGATACCAAATCTGGGTATTGTTTATGTACTTTTTTTTACAGTTTTATTTTCAAAGGTGCAAAGGGGGGTGATTTGGACAATTATTGGGGGTAGAGTTTGTTTTGTTTTCTCATATTTTTTTTCACTTTTTATTATTTTTCTAGTCACCTTAGGGCAGAGGCCCCCAACCGCCGGTCCGCGGACCAGGACCGGGCCGTTGGGGGTTTTCAGCCGGTCCGCGGCGCCGCTGACAGCTAGCTCTGCGGCCCTGCGCCTGGTCAGAGCACGCTCTGTGTGGATTGATAATGTACCCTGCCGTAGCCGTGACAGCTCGCAGCTCCCGGCAGAGAACATTATGCAGGATGGGGCGGGGCATCTGGCGGGTCTTTGTGACGCAGCCCTCCACAGCACAGCATGGTACCTGTTGCACGGGACGGGGCGGGGCATTGGGCAGGTCTTAGTGATGCGGCCCTCTAGCACAGCATGGTATGTACTTGACGGGGTGGGGCGGCAGGCTCTCCTCACTGCCTCGCCCCCGGCAGAACATGTTATGTGGGGCATGCCTGGGCGGGGCAGCAGACTGGCCTCATTTACGCGGCTCCCGGTACTGGTGTTCAGTGTGTAGCGCTGCTAAGCAGCAGTGCTGTATACACTGACGCTCAATGTACAGTGATGCTACTTAGCAGCGCTGTACACCGAGGTCTTGCCAGCATCCTCCCCATACAGCGCTGTCTGGTGCATATAGCAGTGCTATAATGTAGTAATTATATTATAAGTATGCACTAAGCTCCACCCCTCCATAACCCCGCCCCCATATGACCAAAGCTCCTCCCATGTCCCACCGGGCCATGGAAAACTGGTCTTGCTTAAAGCCGGTCCCTGGTGCAAAAAAGGTTGGGGACCTCTGCCTTAGGGGATTTGAAGATGATCTAGTCCATTCAGTTATGCTCTGTACAGCACAAATACTGAGCCCCTGTAAACGCCAACACCAGTGTTCACAGGAACTACGTCATGACAGTGACAGGGGTCCTCAGATGACCCCCACCTGTCATGATAACTCATCAGCACCCCGTGATCATGTCACGGGGCCACCAATGGGGATGGGGGAGGACGCACTCCCTGCTGGCGCATGTTAAATCCTGCTGTCAGAGATTGACAGCGGAATTTAACTGGTTATGACCAGATCAGCCGACACATGTGGGTAAACATGCGGGCTCTCCCGGTGAGCCCATATTAAAGGGACAGACACAACCTTGGATGTACCGGTACGTCCAAGTTCGTGATGGAGGTTAAACCGTAATCGTAATTTTTATTTCACAAATCAATAGTGCACATGAAAATAAGCAACATTGTAATGAATCTTGCTTTTTTTTTCTTTGCCAGAATTGATCAGTCATTATCAAAATTCTAAACAAACTGTGAAGTGAAATCTGTATTCAGTTTTGACTTTCCCATTACTGAGATAGGAGATGGCAGATGTTACTGTTGTACATGATGGTGGCTCAGTGGTTAGCACTGCAGAGCTGGGGTCCTGGATCCAAATCTCACCAAGGACAAACATCTGCCAGGAATTTGTATGTTCTCCCCATGTTTGCATGGGTTTACTTCAGGTTCTCCGGTTTCCTCCCAAACTTCAAAGACATGTACTGATAGGGAGGTTAAGGGTGCTTTACATGCTGCGACATCGCTAACGATATATCGTCGGGGTCACGTCGTTAGTGACGCACATCTGGCGTCATTAGCGACATCGCAGCGTGTGACACCAAGGAGCGACTATCAACGATCGCAAAAACTTAAAAAATCATTGATCGTTGACACGTCGCTCCTTTTCATAATATCGTTGGTGGTGCATGCCGCTGGTTGTTCGTCGTTCCTGCGGCAGCACACATCGCTATGTGTGACACCGCAGGAACGACGAACATCTCCTTACCTGCGTCCACCGACAATTAGAAAGGAAGGAGGTGGGAGGCATGTTCCGACCGCTCATCTCCGCCCCTCCTCTACTATTGGACGGCCATTTTGTGACGTTGCTGTGACGCCGAACGCACCTCCCTCTTGAAGGAGGGACTGTTCGGTGTCTCCAGCAACGTCGCAGAACAGGTATGTGCGTGTGACGCTGCTGTAGCAATAATGTCCGCTACGGCAGCGATCACCACATATCGCACCAACGACAGGGGCGGGTGCTATCGCTCGCGACATCGCTAGCAATTGCTAGCTATGTCGCAGCGTGTAAAGCCCCCTTTAGATTGCCTACAGCCTATGGTGTCGCCAACATTTGTGACCAATAATGAGTGTTTGACTTTTAGATAACTCTGAAGAAGGCTTGGCTGTGCAATCTCGTGGTAGCACATCATGTGAATGCAAACATTTCAGAGTTGAAAAAATCTTTGGTGATAAAGAGTGCTAAATATACATGTTTTAGCTCCACATGGTAAAAAATCTACAACTGCAGAACAGAAGCAGTTGTATCTTAATGGAGAGACTTTCACTGGTCAGTTATTTTAGTTAATGCCCCGACATACCGAACTCTGCTGTCAAACTAATGAAGAAAATGGGTGCAGGTGAGGGTGACATTCGACTGCACAATAAGATCAAAAGAAATTGAATTCAGGTCACAAAGCTCCCCTGTCTATATCCGTAGCTGTGGAAAGCCCTGGCGTTCATCTCGCAATGACTTGTAAAGGCCAAGCTGAGGAGCTTGCATGGCAGCCGTAGATTGATTGTCCCTGAGACTGCAGGCAATTTTTGACAAACATTTATGTCAGGCCTCCTCTTGGCAGATGGTCTTTGAGATTTTAGCGTTGCAGAGGGAGATGTATTTCAGCCGTCTGGGCTGTTCTTTAAGCTGCCAGAAGAATTCTCAGTAGGAAAGGGAATAGGATAGAGGTTAGAGAGTTATTGATAAGTGCAGGAAGGTCACCGCTTAGGGCCTGGAGCCTAGACAATCTGCAGAAATCCACACTGACCTGAAATAAACAAGTGTCCGTACACACGCACTTCATAATGTTTATATAAAAAAAAAAAGTATGATGTGTTCCAAGAAATCAATAAAATGTAAAGGCCTGTCACTGTTCCTTCCTAACCTTTTCTTATGAGATTGCTGTTGTAATCTATCATAAGCTTCTGACAATACGCATGCATTTGTGTTGGTAATACAGAGGCTTGGAGGCTTAGCTGCTTTACTGGGCTAAGAAGGAAATCTACGTTATGGCTGTCTCATGGAAGGAGTGTTCGCTTATTATACAGATTGTACTGGTACTGTGTCTGGTTACTGTTTTTTTTTATTAAAGGGAACCTGTCAGCAGAAATTTCGCCCAAAACCTAAAAGATTCCCCCTCTGCAGCTCCTGGGCTGCATTCTAGAAAGGTCCCTGTTATTATTGTGCCCCCTTTCTGACCAAAATAAAGACTTTATAAAGTGGTACCTTTTTGTATTCAGATACTGTAAATGTGACACGGGGGCGGGCTGCCTGATGGCCGTTATTCTGCCTCCTGCCGCTTTAGGCCGTCCCCCATCGCTGATTTCCATAGCTGTGGACGCCGCCCAGGGCTCCACAGGTCCCCGCGCATGCCCAGTGCCTATCTCTCGTGGATGAGCACTGTGCCCAATGTCACCGCTGGTGACGTGCGCGCAGGCTTTAGATTATGGGCGGTGCTGTGATTTTTATTACCAAGCAATCGCCCATAATCGCGGGACCGCGCTTTCCCCCTCGGCGTCCTTCGTTCTGCGCAAGCGCAGTGCTGCTGACCCCACGTCACCTTTTTCCCATCTATTTCCTGCCTCAGGGCAAGATGGGAAGGAGGTGATGTGGGGTCAGCAGCACCGCGCTTGCGCAGAACGAAGGAGGCCGAGGGGGAAAGCGCGGTCCCGCGATTTATGGGCGATTGCTTGGTAATAAACATCACAGCACCGCCCATAATCTAAAGTCCACGCACACATCACCAGCGGTGACATTGGGCACAGTGCTCATCCACGAGAGATAGGCACTGGGCATGCGCGGGGACCTGTGGAGCACTGGGCGGCGTCCACAGCTATGGAAATCAGCGATGGGGGACGGCCTAAAGCGGCAGGACGTAGAATAACGGCCATCAGGCAGCCCGCCCCCGTGTCACATTTACAGTATCTGAATACAAAAAGGCACCACTTTATTAAGTCTTTATTTTGGTCAGAAAGGGGGCACAATAATAACAGGGACCTTTCTAGAATGCAGCCCAGGAGTTGCAGAGGGGGAATATTTTAGGTTTTGGGCGAAATTTCTGCTGACAGGTTCCCTTTAAAGGGAATCTGTCAGCAGAATGTCACCCTCAAACTGTTTGTGTAGATGTGGCTCAAACACAAGCAATATCTTTACATGGCCGGTCCATTCCTCCATACCTGAGAAGTCAGCAGATGAAAAGATATGCACAATGCTATATATATATATATATATATATAGCATATATATATATATATATATATATATATATATATATATACGTATTTGAAGCCTATGTCACTCCAGCTCTATATGGTAAATAGGTCAAAATGCCATAATTTGTCTGTCAACTATCTTCCCAGACTTCTTCATACACAGTAGTGCGCAACTCACATGAGCGCTTCTTTCTTACCTATGAGTGTTTTTCCTAGGCTCATCTGATGGCGACATTTTTCCCAGAAAAGGATTGGCTATTGGAAATCCAACAATTAGTTTCCTTCTCTTCCCAGCACCATCTGTTGGAGACCCATACTTTAGACTCTGTCAGCTGATCGCGTTGATATCAAACTTAGTTTGTGTATGAGGTCTTTTACTTTAAAAGCCCATATTCACATTAGACTATTGTCAGTTGAACCCTCGGATATCAACTAATTTGGCCAACGGTTGTGTATTGGGTCTTTGGGCAGCTGTGCAGGACAGATGTTGATCGTGCATGTCCCTTTTCAGACTGCTGATTGAATTTTTCTCCCTGCAATAAGGTTCCTATCGACGTGGCAGTCAGGGCCTTTTACATAGAGAGCAGTGGGGCACTTACCCGAATGTGCGCTGCAATGTATAGAAGACTTGGCAGTCAGATGAGTGATGGCCCAGGGCAATTTGCTGTGTATAGCCGAACTTATTGGGAAAGCAGAGGCCTCTATTGTGTAATAATTTTTTTGCCCATTGAATTTGAATACTTTGTTTTAATTTTTCAACATTTTGCTAGTAAATAGATTTGTTCATTTCTTTATTTTTTATTTCTTTTAAAGAACTATGTTTAAAATTGTGTAAAGCATGGTAGCCTCCATATCCATAAATAAGTCTGCCATATAACCTCTATCCCTGTAATATTTATAGTTTCATCAAGTCAGGGTTTAAATGACTCTGTTGACGCTTCGGTTCGGGGGCTTGATGACCTTCTCATGGACTGTGACAAAAGAGATTTGTTGTATACTTATTCTTCACCCTTCTTACGCTGTTTGATACTGCAAACCTAGAATTTAATAGAGCACATGAAAGATTTCTGTGGCCTTGATGACACTCGCCCCAGATGGGTCAAATCTTTTCTCACTGAAGTGTGACTCCACCATTCCCCATAAGATGGTATGGCATTCAGTTTACAAATAACCGTCAGGGCATTGATTTCTTTTATTTGCTCTCACAGGTTGTATGTTTTTCACCCTTGTTTTTGTGCCTTGGGGATGTTTTTTTTTTTTTAATTTTATTACACTAATAGTGTATTTTAAATCCAGCTCTACAGTAGTTAATATTTTATTAGATACATTTTGCGCACTATCCTCATAAAATTCATTGTACTATGTGAGTTAGATCGGGATAAATACCGTATTAAATTACAATACAAATTGCACTTCCTATATGTGTAATGTAATGATTTTGATTACACCGTTCATGCTTAGGAGACGCACAGCTATATACTCTAGCGTTGAATTTATAAGAGTTCACCATTTAAAGTGAACCTGTCAGGAGCAATATGCACCGAGAACCACGAGCAGTTCTGTGTGTATATTTTTAATCCCTGCCTAACTGTCCCAGCATCTAGTAGCATAGATAAAGAGATCTTTAGAAAAAGCATTTATGATATGCTAATGAGCGCAGGGACTAGTCACAAGGGCTTTAGTTCCTGCTTTCGTTCCGCCCTCTTAGCATGTTAGCACGCCCTTCTGAGTGTGCTAACATGCCTTTCAATGCCCATTACCTAGCGTCATTAGTGGTGACGCACATAACTCTGTCCGTTGTCACCACTTTAGACGCCGGGAAGTGCGCATGATCAGAAATCACTGCACTTCTGGTCATGTGCACTATAAAGCCTGGTGTACATGTCTCGGCTTCAGAGAGGTCTAGTGCGCATGACCGTAAGTGCGGTGCCTTGTGATCATATGCACTGCCCGGTGTCTGAAGTGGTGACTTGTGATCATGCACACTGTCTTGCGTTTTCAATCCACTTTGCAGCCACTATTAAACTTTGTGTCCAGTTCAACATGAAAACCTTGGTGAAAGATCCTCTGTAAGTGAATCCTTGGATTGCACTACTTATTTTCACTAGACTTAAATATGGACCTTGAGTCATACAGACCATTATATTGCAGAAGCCCACATATTAATTTCCTAAATCAATTTGGTTAACAATATTAAGTTTCCCATACACTGAAGTCATCTGAACCTGGCGTGTATCCTGTTTTGGGGCCTCCTGAATCTCCCCCGACAGGTGATGCTGGAGGAGAGAAGAAGGTTCCATCCTTTTGAATTTCAATGCTATTTTTTGTTCTCCTTGGAGATAAGCCACTGCCAAAAATGTCTGCCTGCAGCCCTTTCATTGAGAACTCAAGAATAGTTAATGGGATAGTAGGGAGGGATGGCTGTCAGTCGATCGTTAGGCTAACAGCTATCTAATGTGTATTGGGGCCTTTACTCTCAATAGTAGAGCAATAACGAAGGACAGTGCTGTCTTCCATCTTTAGAACTTGGGATGGAAACATTGAAGGACAGCATGGACTTCTATTGACTTGAAATTTGCTAATGACAGTAATCAGAGGCACTATTAGGCCTCATTGAGATGTCTGAGTTGCACAAACATGTTGTATCCGATTTTTTTCACCTACACAACACGTGCCCATTTCAGTCTATGGCGCTGCTCACATATCCATTTTTTCACAGACTGTGTGTCCATTCAGAACTCATGGAGACATGTCTGGGTTTTTTTTGTATTGCGTATGAAAAGGGTCAAATCAAGTCTATGGGTCCAAGAAAAAAACATACAGCACACTGATGGTACCTGTGTGCTGTACTCGTACATATATAACATTGCTAAGGATAGGAGAAATAATTTATCAATGGAAAACACTGATGACACACAGATGACACAAAACACTGAAGAAGCCACTACCATTTTTTAATTTACTCACTTAAGCACGGACATGTGAATGAAGCCTTACTGTGCACTACATGCCTTTCTTTTGTTATAACTGGAAATAAATCGTAACCTTTTTTTTTTACTACATTTCTGTATACATGTGTGAATCTATAAAATGTAATATGTTATAACTGTTATAGTCAGTCTCTAGTTTAGTGCAAACACTGGGTGTTGTATACAATGTACATGCCCACCATACTCCTTCATTATAGGATATGTCATTCTATCCTATCACAAGGGTGTGCTGTATAAACTCTACATGTCCATCTGTCATTGAAAGTGCTCCCATGATTCCCTAACAGGTTAGTCACCAATCTAAAAGAGCATGATACCACTCTCTGTATTCACTTTGTGTTCTAAAGCAGGTGGCATTCACAGTCTATACCCCTTGCCCCAACCAAACTGTAATCCAATGGGAAATGAGTGTGAGTAGAGATGGGCGAGCACTAAAATGCTTGGGCTCATTACTTGACCCGAGCAGGTCAGATGCTCTGAAAGGGCTTAATTCGAGTAACGAGTATAATGAAAGTCAATGATTGGGCAGTTTGGCTCTCCGCCACATACAGCCAGCCATAAAGAGAGCATTTCTGGAGGGGCAGGGCAGGGAGGACAGGCTTTTTTTTTTTGCAAATGGTGCCTGCACACCTCATGCAAACTTGTACTTTGTGGTCATTGTTTCATGGACGACATATTTGAGCACCTGCAATGCTCGGCCGAGAACCCGAGCACCCCGATGCTTGATCGAGTACCAATCAGTGCTGATGCCGCTCACTTAACATTAGTTGTAGGTAAAAGAACTTATTTATTCGACTGAAAGCTACAAGTTCAGCTACATGCCTCACCTCTTTTATTATTTGGCTCAACAAAATAGTCCTGACTTCTACATTCAAGACTATTTTTTTTTCCTGTAAAACATACTTTTTCTTGTGTTGGACCTCTGCTTTTGTGAGCTGTCTTAAAGAATGTTGGCTTTTCTGCTGGTCTAGTGAATATATTGGGTGCTAGAAGTGATGGATAGGGAGATTCACCATCATAAGGAGCACTGAATAAAAGGCTATTTCTGTGCTGTAGAACTCTTGCTAGATGTGATAAAATGCTTCAGAGACCGAGAAGCAGAGTTGCCTGCCGCCAGAATAGAGCAGCTTGTCATCCTGCTGATTCCCATTCAGAGCCGCCATTCAGTACAACAAAAGGTATGCTGTATTAGGTAAAGCCATTGTGTTTGTATACAAGGCTGGACAGGTATAGATATTCCATCAATCTTTTCTAGGCCTTCATCAATTCTCACACAACTAGGCTTTTCTATGCAAGTTTTAAAAGACCAATTCCTTTTCACTCTGTTTCAAGAATAGGAACTGCTAGAGAATTACTTTTTCTCACTCCTCTGAGAAATAACGTCTGGGTTTTTTTTGTATATTAGGCTACATTTAATTTGTCATCTCTAGATAGTACAGTTAAACAATTCAATTCTAGAGACCACGTCAGTAATCCCTGTCACCTTTTCTGATTAGTAGCCTGGCGTGACATCATGCATCATACAACGATGACATCACATAGGGTCTACAAATCAGAAGAGGCTTTGGAAATTCTGGCAGGTTGGAGGCAGCTTCTGTTCGGCAGCTACAGACTACTTCTATGGTTGCTATGCCAGGGTCCTGTGACTTGATCTGCTATTCTTTATGTGCGTGGCTACAATATACAAAGTAGGTTAATGTCTGTTAATCAGTGTTAAATTGGGGTGCTTATAATTTAAATTTGTTATTAAAAGAGACCCTGTTGCATGCTGTTAGGAATAGAGAGGCGTCCTCTCTTCCTTCATTTCTACAAAAGCACTCCACAAATACAAAATGAATGCTGCTGGAAGGTTATCCACATAATGCGTTCTGATAAGTACAGTACAAACGGAGAGTACCTCTGCGCTGTTCCAACTTTTCCTCATCCTGGTTATGCACTGAAGAGGAGCAGGGGGCTTGGGACCACAGTAGTAATGATTAGTGATCATCCGAGGGGGTGGAGCTTTATTAATCAGACATCTATCATCTATAGTGAAAATGCAATAAATGCCTAAAAGATATGTCAAACTGCTTAAAAAGGAAGAAAATCTTAGGAGCCACTGCAAATCAATCACCAGGATTTTCCTATATAAACTAAAGCCAGTGCTATACTGGCACTATCATGCTGATTCTATACATACCCGTAGTTGTCAGATTGGATATATAGTTTTTGAAATACAGACAAGTAAATGCACAGCTTTTTGATTGGCAGCAGCTGCTGAATAGCAGATATGTGGGTGAGGTTTTGCTATCTATTCGCACACCACTCTGCTGCCTGGCCTCTGTAGATGTTAGTGCACAGAGCTCCTTAGGCCAAGTTTACATGTTGCTGAATTAACCTCTCAGCTGGCAATACACACACCAAAACTTTCTTCCCACCTGTCCTCCGTTCCCTCGGTGTCCTCTTCCCTCTTTGCTTCATGTGGACCTAGTAATGATCGCAGCCACTGTCAGTGCTTCTTGCCAGCACTGCACAAAGCCAAGTTCTCTATATAAATACAATATATCCAGCTCACCAGTCTCTGTGTCTGGATTCCACCTGTGTCGGTGCACGGTATCCGTGGTTGGCGTCCACAGCTGTCACAATCATTGTAAAGGAAGAGGGGAGGGAAACATATCCAAAACCATGTCTTTAAATAAACTTCAGATTTATTAATTCCAAGTAAAAAAAAATTTCTTATATGCACTAATACAATCTCTCCATATGCCTTATAGCACCTTACATGTTTCAGAGAACTCCTTAATCATAGGCAAATTCAAAGAAATGAAGCATATAGTGGTTCTCTATGGTCATACGCGTCAGTTGCATGCCTCTGACTGAACGGCGACAGAATTGAGTTGTGCAGAGAGAGCTTGACTCTGAAGCGCTGGCAAAAGGTTAATCTGGAGTAAAGCTCTGATGGCTGCATCCCCTGCATCGGCCGCGATTGTTACTGGGTCCACGGGCCTGTGGGCCGTAAGAATCAGCCTGAGGGGACGCATGCAGACTGCGGGCCATGTGTTTCAGACCTCTGGTCTAGGGGAATGCTTGATATAGAGTGACATGTAAAATTAGTGTAAGGCTATGTGCGCACGTTGCGTAAATACATGCAGTTACGCTGCGCTTTGTAGCGCAGCGTAACTGCATGTGTCCTGCGTCCCCTGCACAGTCTATGGAGATTGTGCAGGGGCCGTGCGCACGTGGCGTTTAAGAGCGCAGCACTTCGGCTACTGCCGAAGCGCTGCGCAAAAAGAAGTGACATGTCACTTCTTTCCTGCGCTTTGCCGGCAGCTCCTGCTCTGTCTATGGCAGGAGCTGCAGGCAGAGCGCATGGAATCGGCTTTTTTTTTTTTTCACTACGGACATTTCTGCAGCGATTTAAAGAGCACATGTGCTCTTCAGATCGCTGCAGAAATTTCTGCAGTGAAGTACGCAACGTGCGCACATAGCCTTATTGTGAACAGTTAAGTTGAAGATGAAATGATCTCTAAAAGGCATAAAGTAAAGATAACACATTTCCTTTGTATTTTAGGCAAAAAAAAAATACAAAAAGGAACATAGGCCCATGCAAAAGTTTAAGCACCCTTGTTGATTTGTTTGCTCAGATAACTTTGACCAAGGTTTCAAACCTAAATTAGCCTGTTAGAGTTATGGCTTGTTCACTATCATCATTAGGAAAGGCAAGGTGATGCAAATTTCACAGCTTTATAAAATCTCAGCCTCCTCTAACATTGTGCCAAAAAACAACAGCCATGGGTTCTTCTAAGCAACTGCCTAGCACTCTGAAAATAATGGAGGCCCACAAAGCAGGAGAACGCTATAAGACAATAGCAAATTGTTTTCAAGTTGCCCTTTCCTCAGTTAAAATTGTAATTAATAGCACTAGAAGAGAGGAAGTACAATAGGGTCTTACCTTGGTAAAGCAGGAGATGTGAATGAAATAAGGCTCATTTTATCAGATTGTGAGAAATCACGACCACTGAACTGCACATGTAAAAATGGTTGCCATAGCCCCACCTGGAAAGGCAATCAGACTTTCAGGCAAAGAAGGTATTAATGCTGTGCTGCCAAAGAAAATCTAGATGGCAATGTAGGAATGTGATGTTTTATTAAATCAACATGTTTCATAAATCTATGTCTCCTTCATCAGGACAAGAAATCACACTACCTAGTAATTAAGAAATCGCAGGTAACAGGAACAGTGGAAGTAAAGATAAGGTCTGGAAGACCAAGCAAAATTTCTGTGAGATCTGCTTGTAGGATTGCTAGGGAGGCAAATCAAAACCCCCTCCTGGAATGCAAAAGACCTTCAGGAAAATTTTGCAAACTTTGTAGTTGTGGTACGTTGTCCTACTGTTTAGAGCCTCCGGCACAAATATGACCTTCATGGAAGAGTCATCAGAAGGAAGCCTTTCCTACGTCCTCACCATAAAATTCATTGTCAGTAGTACGCAAAAGAACATCTAAACAAGCTGATGCATTTTGGAAACAAGTCCTGTGGACCAATGCGGTTAATATCGAACTCTTTGGTCACAATGATGAAAGGTATATGTGGAGAAAAAAGGGCACAGAATTCCAGGAAAAGAAAATCTCACCAATAGTTAAGCATGGGCATGCTTTGGGGTTGTATTGCAGCCCATGGCACTGGGAACATTTTACAGGTAGAGGGAAGAATGGATTCAATGAAATTTCAAAAAATTGTTGATGGAAACATACCATCTACAAAAAAGCTGAAGTTGAAAAGAGGATGACTTCTACAAATGGATAATGATCCTGAACACACCTCAAAAGCCACCCTAGAGATCATTTAATCTTCAATTTGCTTAACTGTTCACAATAACAGTAATTTGACCAGGGGTGCCCAAACTTTTACATGCCACTGTATATGTGTTGGAGAATGGGATTGGCACAGTCACTTAAAATAGTGGGAGGAAAGGGATCTTTGTTATGTAGCACAAGATGAAAAGTGAAAGCTGTGCCTCTCCTTTCCAATCTGCCCAGTGAGCTGAGGACATATAGAAGCTTATATAACTATGCCATACAAAGAATGTTTGCACACTATCGCATTGTCAAATAAGTGCGGATAGTGCCACATAACCACTAAAGAAACTTTTAATACATTTCCAAGAGGAACAAGATCCGCACAATGCAGAATTGTTAATGGAGATTTGGCAGAATTGGTGGTTTCTACATATTGGCATTTTCAGGCGTGATAAAAGGACTTTTAATCCTAACCTGTCCTCCGCAAGTCAAAAACGTTTGAAAATGGAATTGTGAAAGTATTATGGAGAAATAGGAGAAACATTGCAGTGATGCCTGTTTTCTTGTGTTTCTTATGCCTCAATCCAGTACTCTTCACCATAAGAGATAACTGCAGGACAAAGACATGCACAGAATTATACCTGCAGTCATTGCCCGTGATATTGCATTGACAGTCATGGAATGATTTCCTACAGAAATTAATAGGTCATTAAAATTTGGTTAATTAACTGCTATTTAATGTCATAAAGCTGGAGAAGAAATGGACCTGACTACAAAATGCTGCAGAATACAGAGGGGAGGAAAAGAAATGACTGTCACTGTATAATGGGCAGTGAGCATTTCTTGTTGTATATACTGCTTTAGGAGAAGTGTTGTAATTCTGTAACTGTTATGAGTAAATTGTATGTATTATTTAGTGACAATAATTGCTTTTAGTTTACGTGGTAGTGCATGTATTAGGGCAATTCTCCAATATAGGCCTCATGTAAGAATTGATCTCTTTACAAGTGGAAGCTTTAGAGCTGAGAAGTTGCTTGTAATATGTATTTCCCATAGGACTATTCTACCTGCTGTCCATAGACCTGAATTCAACTATAATGAGTCAACAGTAGGCCCTTTAGCTTGAAGATCTTGACATCTCTGCTGAGAAGCCATGACACTCGAAAGAGCACAGGGTGGCACCTTTGTTCTAGCAACACTGGGTGTCCCAGTTAACGAACCCCCACCTATGCAAGCTTATGAGACAAGTAGAGGTTCTCTCAGCAGAACACAGTATGCTATTACATGCAGCCTGTATTTCACAGTAGAAAATATAATTTTCCTTGCAGACCTGTTTGCTCATCATTAGATTGCTTTTAAATGGAGCAAATAAATTCATAATTGCCTACACTTATGGGTAGGGTAGAAAGCTGAAGATACCGGATTAGGCAGGAGCAGACATTTGTGAACTAGTATGTCTCATATGGAACAGATGTGTCCTCCTCCCCTACCTCAATATGACTGCAAAATCCTTGACAGGTTCAATTCAGATCCACTTTCTTATGACACAGACACTCATAGAATATACAATATATCAAGAGAAGGAGCACCCCCAAATTATTGGGTTTTTGTTTTTTTTTTCTTATTAAAAAAGGCTTATGCCATAAATCATGGACATTTTTTGAGCCAAGAGCATGATTAATGGAAACCTGAAAATTGATTCCTGCTGCCCAAACCACAGGTAGCAATAATCAGAGCATGGCTAAGCGATTACATTCAGGTATGTTTTTCTCTTAAATGATCCAGCCTTTCAGAGAATACCTATTTTGAAAAACCGACATCATTTATTTCCTGACACATATGGGAGGGACCTGTCAATCACCTGGAACTGGGTGGGGGCAAAAGTGGGCTGGGAGCAGCGCTAAACTGGTCTCGTCCATTCCTATATTCCCCAGATGGATCTTCAAACTAGGTCATCTCTGAAACACCGGTACATGTCAGATTAAATAAAACAGAATTGACTGTAGTTGTGCAACCAGTCACTGATTCCTGCTATCCATGGTTTTGGCAGCATAAATTGACTGATCAGTTCCCTTTAAAGAGAGATATTACTGTAGGTGAAAACTTACGGTGTAAATGAAATCGGATATAAGTAAAGAAAATTATAGAGGTTGTCCGCTATTTGGACAACCCTTCTCATTCTCCATGTTCGCCCCTCTAAAAAAGCTTATACTACCCACCACTGCCAGTATGGTTCCAGTCGTGTCGGAATTTGAGTTCCTGGGTATCACGTGACATTGCTATGACCCACGAGCCCGCGTCCATTCAGTGTCCGCTTCTCTTTCCCCACCTTTGGACAGTTAAGTGATTAACAGAAAGTGAGAACTTTGGCTGCCGCTAAATTTTTATTAATTACTTATATATCTAAGACTGGGAGAGAATCTAGTATGGGGCTCACATATCATAGCAATGTCACGTGAGCCAAGGGAACGCAAATTCCGACACTCCTGGAGCCGTGCTGGCACTGGAAGTGAGTAAGAGCTTTTTTTATTTTTATAGGGGCTAACCTGGAGAATAAGAAAGGGTTACTGAGGTAGTGGACAACTTAATTTGTGAATAGGATTGTATACCCATATGATGTGCTGTGTGTTATGGTGTAGCAGCAAATACTGGGATTTTGTGGCACAGAATCTGTTTATTGACTATATTTATTGAACTAAAAGTTAGTATTTTGCCGTTATGAACCCAGGGCCCCTTTTATTAAACATTTGCATTACTGTCTGTTGTTCACATCTACGGGGGTCTATAGCAGCTTCAGTCAGTGCTACTAAGAATATTTAATATAGGGTGCACATTAGTTCTCAATCTGGGCTAGACCATTTTTAATCATTGCCAAACTTTGCCTCAGCGACGGTATTAATAAATCTGTCCTATTATTTTTCAGTGTATTCTGATTTTATTTCATATTATTGTGTCCTAATGCCCATGAGTAATGGATGTTGTTACAGTCAGATAGTGGCTATACTGTAGAATGAGCATAGCCTGTTGCATCCCATGGGACTTGCTTCAATCTAGTAACCTTCATGATATCGGAGAGTCCAGAATGGCTGCATAATAAGCCCGTGAAGTCTGGCATTAAAAGGAAACAGCCATAGGATGAACGAAACACAACTTACCGTATCTCTTTGATTTCTTTGTAGAGGGCGTGTGTGAAATCTGGCTGACCAGTGAAGACACCGGAGCCTATGGCAGAGACATTGGCACAGATCTTCCTACTCTTCTTTGGAAGCTGGTTGAAGTCATCCCTGAAGGTGCAATGCTGAGACTGGGCATGACAAACCCTCCTTATATTCTAGAGCATCTGGAGGTAAGAACAAGTTGTCGTTATTTACTTTTATCTAATATATAAAGCTGAATGTGTGTGTGTGTCCGGGATTGGCATCTGCACCGTCGCAGCTACAGCCACAAAATTTTGCACACTCACACTTATGGACTCCGAGAGCGTCATAGGCTATGTTGTGAGGCGAAATTTTAACCCCACGCGTTCCAATTTACCAATCAATTTTGCCCCTATCTACATAATGGGGAAAAAGTGAAACGAAAAGTGTATCCGCACCGTCGCATTTACAATCACGAAATTTTGCACAGACACCTCATGTGACCCAGGGAACATCGTAACTATGTTTTGACAGGAAAATTTAACCCCGCGTTTTACAGTTGCGCTCCAAAAAACATGCCTCTATTAAAGTAAATGGAGCCTGGAACTACAGGTTATTAGTAGGAGCTGTGATTGGTTGCCATAAGAACAAAAGACATTCATAGTATAAAAAGCTTATACGTGAGGTAATAAGTTGTCGATGGGGAGACGGAGACAGAGAGACAGACAGAGAGACAGAGAGACAGACAGACAGAGAGACAGATGGTGAAAGAGACAGACGGTGAAAGAGACAGACGGTGAAAGAGACAGACGGTGAAAGAGACAGACGGTGAAAGAGACAGACGGTGAAAGAGACAGACGGTGAAAGAGACAGACGGTGAACGAGACAGACGGTGAAAGAGACAGACACAAGGGTGAAAGAGACAGACCTGGAAAGAGACAGGCCTGGAAAGAGACAGGCCTGGAAAGAGACAGGCCTGGAAAGAGACAGGCCTGGAAAGAGACAGGCCTGGAAAGAGACAGGCCTGGAAAGAGACAGGCCTGGAAGGAGAAAGATGGGGAAAGGCACAGACCTTGATAGAGAAAGACGGGGAAAGGCACAGACCTTGATAGAGAAAGACGGGGAAAAGAGACAGAGAAATAGAGACAGACAAAGAAAGAGACAGACAGAGACAGGCAGATGGGGAAAGGGGCAGACGGGGAAAGAGACAGACAAAGAAAGAGACAGACAGAGACAGGCAGATGGGGAAAGGGGCAGACGGGGAAAGAGACAGACCTGGAAAGAGACAGATGGGGAAAGAAACAGAAAGATAGAGACAGACAAAGAAAGAGACAGACAGAGACAGGCAGATGGGGAAAGGGGCAGACGGGGAAAGAGACAGACCTGGAAAGAGACAGATGGGGAAAGAAACAGAAAGATAGAGACAGACAAAGAAAGAGACAGACAGAGACAGGCAGATGGGGAAAGGGGCAGACGGGGAAAGGGACAGACCTGGAAAGAGACAGACGGAGCACATTACTGGGCCAATTTAGTTAAATCTGTGTGGAATATCTGTGGTGTTGAAATATATGTTGTGAAATGCTTCTATTAGCTTAGTTTTTGCCTTTTAATAATTACATTTCTATTTGTTTTGTGGTTTTTGTGTGCAGAATGCATTTTTGTTAATACATTCTATTTTGTTAACAGCAGTTATTAACCTGGGCAAAGCTGGGTAGTACAGCTAGTATAGTAATATAGTAAAAAAAAAATATAGAAAAAAGTCCAGCGCTTGATCTGCCAACAAATGTATTGGTCCACCAAAAATTGTAAAAATCCCGGGCAAAGTAGTATTGGATGTCCTGTTTTTAACGTACACTTTTTTTTTTTATTTCTAATTTCATTTTTTTTAATCCCTTTCTGTTTGGAGATCAAGCGCTGGATTTTCTTTCCTCTCCAACGGGGATTAATTGTCTGTGAAAAAGAAACAAACCAGCTCGCTGCAGTAGTCCATATCTCACAGTTTGCAGCTCGGATACGTTGCTGCCAGGGTGAAAGTAATAAAATCCACAAAATCCAGCTTCACAAACGTCTTTATTCTTTATCATTCATATGAACAGCTTAATATCTCCAAATGTTGTTCTCCTACGCGTTTCAGATGACAAGCTCCTGTTCCTTCCCCAACAATTACTGATGGCTGTGTGCACAGATTTTGTATGAAAGCTGATTGGACAGTACAGTGTTGAAAGCCCCTCACAATACAAGACCCTTTTTAGTATTTAATAGTGGGGCTACAGCCAGCATGTGTTTTTATAAGACTTAAAGAATGTATCAAGAAACTATTAACAATTTGCATGCAGACAGACCTGTTAATTAACATACCTAGTGGTTCCCTTAAACTATTCATATGGTATAGCACCTAATTAATGGATTTTCACAGTATTTTCCTTTGATGTAGTACAAACTTCTACTTTCAATTGATTCTTGTGAGTATATAAACCTCCTGCAATAATGACACATCTGATGGATTGTTATACTATGTAGTGGCCCTTGCTGCTAATTGAATGCCAGAGCGAGATATAACAGTTTAAAAGACTCTCTCGCTCGCCATGGCTGTACGCTACATCTATTAGTAAGTCAGCTATATGGAGAAGTGGAGTGGTGCTGGTCATTAGCAGAATTATATATGAAAACCACATCTCTAAGATGCAAAATAACCACAATGGCTGCTGGTTTGAGGTTCTTAATATAGTGCCTGTGGGTTAACACATGATGTTGTTCTAGAAAGAGCTATATTTCATGTGTAGTTCCTCAGTTATTACAAAAGGAGTCAACACTCCCCTCCCGGGTGGCATGGTGGCTCAGTGGTTAGCACTGCAGCCTTGCAGCGCTGGGGTCCTGGGTTCGAATCCCACTAAGGACACCATCTGCAAGGAGTTTGTATGTTCTCCCCGTGTTTGCGTGGGTTTCCTCTGGGTACTCCGGTTTCCTCCCACACTAAGACCTACAGATAGGGACTCTAGATTGTAAGCCCCAATGGGGACAGCGTTCCTGATGTATGTGAAGCGCTGTGGAATATGTTAGCGCTATATAAAAATAAAGATTTATTTTATTTATCCATTAAAGTCAGGTTTTGTGATTTCTAAGCATCACCATCTTGTTGCGTTTTTTGGGAGAGAATTCTCATGTAGTGACCACTAAACCGCCAAAAAACTGTGTCGGCATGAGGATTTGCCATGAATATAGTTTTTGCTTGATAATGGCCTTGCTATTTTGAAGTCAAAACTGTTGCTACTTAGAAAACTTGCCGAGCTTTTAATGGGTTATTCCCATCTCCAAGATCTTATCCCAATATTTAGTAGGTGTAATAATAAGAATATTACCAAATACTTCCAATTAGAAATATAGTATAATTCTCCTGATTAACTATGTTGATTACCTCATGTGCAGGGCATTGCAGCTTAGGTATTCATGGATATGACCACTCCTACTGATAGTTGCTAGTGGTCATAACCATGGATACATAAGCTGCTGCAATTCCCTGCATATGAGGTAATTAGAAAAACTATACTACGTATCTAATTGCTGGAATTTTCTAATATTATTATTATTACATATTGGGATAGAAACTTGGAGATGGGAATAACCCTTTAACAATCCATTTAAAAACCATACCATTTTGCAATAAAACTGCACTTCAGTGCTATGTTCAGCTGTTATGTGGAAACGCGCCAGGTATGCCAACTGTCCAGAAATTTCTGGACTGTCCATAAAAATAAGACACTTGTTTCTTCCCTTCGTCAAAAACATTTGTTGCCTCCATGTTTTTTTTTTTTAAGCTAGTGAAACTTGTACGGACTATTATAATCATCCCTTTAATGTCTTCATATCTTGTTTTTGGGCTGTAGACATGTCTCATTTAAAATCTTAAAGGTTTATTATGGTTTTCTAATGTGTCAGTAAAAGAAATGCTTGCTGTCCGTAATTTTTTTTGAGACTTTGTCCAGAAAAAAATGAATAATTAAGAACAGCCCTGGAACTCCCCCTAAAGGTATACAGACCTGCAAACTGAGCAGAATGTGTGGGACACTTCAAAAGGAGAGCCTGGTCCGGTAGAAGGCCTTGTGCAGTCAGTGCTATGGTGAGTATAGATGATTAGTCATGAGCGAACTGCTCAGTGCTTGGATAATCCGCCAGCATAACCAGCATTTTGATGCTCGGGTGTTCGGTACTCGTTTATAGAGTACAATGTAAGTCAATAGAGAACTCAAGAATTTTTCCGGAAGATTATCCAGAAATATGCTCCAGTTCCACATTGACTTACATAATACTCTATAAATGAGCACCAAACTCCTGAGTATTAAAATGCTGGTTACGTTTGCTCAGCACTACAGATGATTTGTATTAAAGACTTTTCTATTCTGGAAATCTTATTTCCTTAATTTAAGGCAGTGGAGACGAAAATATGGTGGTTGTATGTAAACTACACTCCATTTTTAAGAAGCATGAAGTTTAATATTGTGTGTTAAATTACCAGAAAGCTTCTAAAGTTCCCCTAGACGTTTTGAGGCCATTAGACACATTAGACTAAAACTAGATGAACCCAGTGGGCTCATTTGACAATCTAATGTGTATAGGGGCCTTGCGATTTTCACCCAATATTTGATCTCTGGGGCGAGAATAATCCTATTTGTTGAATTTCCAACCACTGATCTTTTTGTTCTATGGGAGAGAAGCCGCCAGAGGGGTCTGGTAATGGCTTTCTCCTATAGCCCTTAGCTGAATTGACTCACCCCCAACAGATGATGTCAGGATTAATAAAGTTTGGGCAGTTTGAATTTTTAAAGCCTAACTCTTATGTTCTACAGAGGATACCCGCTGATAGAGCTGTGTGATAGTGGCTTTTTCTGGGCTCCCTTTGAAAACGCTTCAATGTTCTACCGAACCAAACGTTCTTCTATACGGCAGCGATGGCAGTCAGCCGAACAGCTCTCTAATATGCATGGGTGCCTTTACACTCCAGAGGCTTGGAAATACCAATAATCACACTCACTCTCATCATAACACTATTGATGATATCATACACTATACTATAATCATTCCTCCACTTTTCTGCAGCTTGTACGCACCTTTAGCTTCGTTACAAACCTGGTTAACCAGTGCAGTTGATCATTCCAAGTTCTGACGTTCAAGTAATTATTGGAAGGAACTGGGAAAAAAACCTTGCTTTGTAATGCGTTATAGCCATCACTCTTCTGCATTAGAATATATTTACACAGATTTGTTGCAAAAAACAAAAAAAAGCATGCGCTTGAAAAATGGTGTAATTCCCCTGATTTGTTGCTGCAGAAGTCTGAATGCAAGTGTGAACAGCTCACTCCACGCGCCAAGCTGAGTCGACTTTAACTCCTTGTGCTTCACATTTTTCATTCATTTATTTTACTCACTTATACAGCACTTTACAGATGGGATCATCACTGTCCCCATTGGAGCTCACAGTCTAAATTCCCTATCAGTATGTCTTTGGAGTGTGGGAGGAAACCCACGCAAACATGGGAAGAACACACAAAACATACAAACTCCTTGCAGATGTTGTCCTTAGTGGGATTTGAACCCAGGACCCCAGCACTACAACCACTGAGCCACAGTGCTGCCCATATGCGTATTAACCTGCTGGACAATCAGAGAAAATGCTCACAGTGCAGCATTCATAAAAACTTCAAAATCCACTTCACATTCGTTATGTGTTAAAGAAAATATGATGCACAATTAACCTCATCATGACATACTGTAGATTAACCAATAGTGCGCAAACGCGTTGGTTGATGGGGATTATATCTCCGAGATCATTGATGAGGGTGTTTAAATGTACAATGTATTTATTTTAAATCTGGACAAAATGAAAAAGCTTTTTGCGTTTTAGGCTAGTTTCACACTTGCGTTGAACGGCATCCGTTGTACTGCGTTGTGTGACGGATGCAACGGATGTGTTGCATATAATGGCACAACGGATGCAATGGATCGTACAAAACAACGGAAAGCTTTTTTTTTATCAGCTGATCACCCAGCTGCCGGGCGCTCAGCTGAGCGCTCTCAAAAGCCGGCTGCTGGGTGATCAGCTGAGCACTCTCAAAAGCCGGCTGCCGGGCGATCAGCTGAGCGCTCCCAAAAGCCGGCTGCTGGGCGATCAGCTGAGCGCTCTCAATAGCCGGCTGCCGGGCGCTCAGCTGAGCGCTCCCAAAAGCCGGCTGCCGGGCGCTCAGCTGAGCGCTCTCAATAGCCGGCTGCCGGGCGATCAGCTGAGCGCTCTCAAAAGCCGGCTGCCGGGCGATCAGCTGAGCGCTCTCAAAAGCCGGCTACCGGGCGATCAGCTGAGCGCTCTCAAAAGTCTGGCGCTCAGCTGATCGTTCGGCCACCGAGAGACAAAGTTTCTGTGATTTAAAAAAGAAAAGAAAAAAATGAGCATTCGCAGTGAAAAAAATAAAGGATTCCGCCACTCAAAAAAGTTACATGCTGCATTCCTTCCGCCCGGCGGAAGCAACGCAGCGTCGGCCAGCGGAAGCAACGCAGGTACTTCTGTCACAATCCATCATCCATACAAGTCTATGGGAAACAGCGAAATCCGTTAGCGGATTGCGACAGAAGGTAATTAACGCAAGTGTGAAACTAGCCTTAATGAATGCTGGACTGCACATGAATCCTATACCATTTTGCTACTGCAGGTCACTTGGGTTTCTATGAGCCCTATTCAGTGAAATGAGATAATTGCATTTATGTTCGCTACAAACCCATTATATGTAAATGTATTTTTTTTTTCATTTTTTTTATAACTTTTACTGATATTGTGCTCTTACTAGAATACTATTTATTCTTGTGGTCCTTGCAACACAGACTCAAACCATGTCTATGAAAGTGAATAACGACATGTGCGTGTTCATTCCCATCATTTTTTTATCTTTATATATTGCTGCTATCAATCTACCAGTATTGTTCAGTTCACAATTCCAAGCACTTAAATCCCCAGAATTAGCGAAAGCTAAATGCACTAATTGGACTCTCAGAATTGGGTAATTCCCCCAAACCGCCCTGCTATTAACATTACTGACATTATGTCAATTGTTTAGCAATGAAAAGGTCACATGGAGCCACATGGTAATTAACCTAGCAACTGGAAAGTCTATGGAAACTATTTTCCTACAATTCTGCTTGACCTTCTTGGGGTTAGCCTGTCCAAAGCAGCGCTCAGTGGTAGCTTTTCCCTTTAGAAACATCCCATCCTGAAAGGTCACTATGGAGAGAGAGAATGTGCCGTAGTGACATGACTCATTCAGCCATGTGAATAAGCAACACCTAAATGGATTAACCTGTATTTGTCTTGGAACATAAAATAGTTTCCACAAAAACAGTGACTGCGCCTGGGTATTTTTGTTTAAGTCATATCCTGAAAGAAATCTAGCGTCTGGTACTGCCCAAATCAGCCACTTAATGTCGCCATTATCTAGTTGAGACCTGGTACAAATGTGTCCTTCCTTCCGTGCTTGGTATTGGATTAGCACTTCCAATTTATCCCAATACAATCTCATAACATTCCAGCAAAAGCCTTGACAAGCTACAATTCCTATCACAGCTAGGAGATATCTCATGTGAGAGTATCTGTCACAACACTACCATGAGACATCTTGTGACGTAGTTGCACCAAATCATGTTTTTATTTGTTTTTATTTTTATTTGTTTTGATGGGTTGAACCATTGTGAAGATAAGGGCTCATTCAGACGACCGTTCCATCTGTCCTGGTCTGTTCCTGTTTTTCTGCAGACCTACAGACAGGGCCATCTTTTCATTGTCTTTTGTGTAGGATCGGATGGCACATAGAAGCGCTTCCGTGTGCATCCGATCCTACAAAAAATAAGATCGGATGCCGCATGTCCGTTCTGTTATTATGGAACATGTCCTATTCTGTTCCGTAATAACAGACCGTGATATACAAGTCAATGGGCCTACAAAATCCCTGGACGCCGCACGGAAGCACTTCCGTGTGACTTCTCTCTGGTGCCCCTGCAGTCTGTGTCCCACTCCCGCACCAGCCCCGCTTCTGCTTGCACTACAGTGTGTCAGCATCTGCCTGAACTGCAATGTGTCTGCCTCTGCCCGCACTGCAGTGTGTCAGCATCTGCCTGCACTGCAGTGTGTCTGCCTCTGCCCGCACTGCAGTATGTCTGCCTCTGCCCGCACTCCAGTGTGCCGGCATCTGCCCGCACTGCAGTGTGTCAGCATGTGCCCGCATCGGTGATTATGTAGCGCTTGCTCCTACCCCTTTGCCCTAAATTCTGTTCCCCATAGACGTTACATGCTGTTGCGTGCGGCATACACAGAATCCGTTGTTTTGCGGTATTTTACAGTGTTTCAAAAACGCTACTTGTTGTGTTTTTGTCCTCGGGCAAAATACTGCATGTCAATGGATCCGTTAAATTGCGGCGATACCTGCAATGTACTTCAATGTATGCCGGATCCTACATTCCCGGAAGTCACCGTATCCTGCTAGACAGGATCCTGTTTTCTGTACTGACCATGCCCAGAAAGCAGCCTGGCATGGTCAGTACAGAAATTTTCTTTCTTTCTTTCTTTCTTTCTTTCTTTCTTTCTTTCTTTCTTTCTTTCTTTCTATCTATCTATCTATCTATCTATCTATCTATCTATCTATCTATCTTTCTTTCTTTCTTTCTTTCTTTCTTTCTTTCTTTCTTTCTTTCTTTCTTTCTTTCTTTCTATCTATCTATCTATCTATCTATCTATCTATCTATCTATCTATCTATCTATCTATCTATCTATCTATCTATCTATCTATCTTTCTTTCTTTCTTTCTTTCTTTCTTTCTTTCTTTCTATCTTTCTTTCTATCTTTCTATCTTTCTTTCTTTCTATCTTTCTTTCTTTTTCTCTCTCTTTTTCTCTTTCTCTCTCTTCTCTCTCTCTTTCTCTCTCTTTCTCTCTCTTTCTCTCTCTTTCTCTCTCTTTCTCTCTCTTTCTCTCTCTTTCTCTCTCTTTCTCTCTCTTTCTCTCTCTTTCTCTCTCTTTCTCTCTCTTTCTCTCTCTTCTTTTTCTCTCTTTCTTTCTTTTTTTCTTTCTTTCTTGTCCTGCTGCATCAAAGCGCATGTAAAGGATCGGCTAAAATAACAATTGTGGTTGCATGTATTCAACATTCAATCCACAGGATCCAGTCACATGCGTTTTGCGTTTGTTTTGCGACGGCAAAAAAACGCTGATGTGAAAGCAGCCTAAGCTTGACCAGACGTTGCAGTCTAACATAGATCTTTATCAGTGTGCAGTGTAGATGGTCTGCTCAGCTTGTGAGTGAAAATAGCGCTGGTGTAGGTCACAGTATCCACTTTTGCCACACAGCAGTGGACACCATGATCTACACCAGTACAATTTTCACTCACAAAGTGAGCCGACCATCTACACTGCACACTGATAAATGTCTATGTTAGGCCTATTTCACACGTCCGTGAAAAACAGACATTTTTCACTGACGTGTAAAAACGCATATGTCCCTCAGTGTTCCGTGATTCATGGCACACGTGGGTTATCCATGTGAAACCCGTGATATGTGATCCGTACTCCGTGATTGCACATGGAGATAACTCACCTGCCCCCGTTCCTGCTGTCCGTGGTGCTGAACTCTCTGGCTCTGCTGCATCCGGCCTCCACTGTCTCTCACCTCTGCAGCTATTTTCGGGTCGGCTCTGGCTGCATAAATGAATATGCATGCCATAATGAGCCGGGCAGGAAGAAGCTGAGAGCAGAGGCTGAACACCGCATCGCTGGAGAAGGTGGGTTGAAAATGTTTATTTTCAATGTCCGTGTTTTTCTGGCATGTGTTTCACGGATCACACCATAGTGTGGTTCGTGGGACATCAGTGATGCCAGAAAAAAATGAACATATCTCCGTGCGGCAATCACGGAAAAGCATGTACGCTCCACGAAGACACGGTCAGTGAAAAATCACTGATGTGTGCGCAGACCCATTGATTATAATGGGTCTGCGTATGTCAGTGATTCTGGTATGTATAAAAACTAGCACATACAGTACAGACCAAAAGTTTGGACACACCTTCTCATTCAAAGAGTTTTCTTTATTTTCAGGACTCTAAAAATGGTAGATTCACATTGAAGACAACAAAACTATGAATGAAAACATGTGGAATGAAATACTTAGTGTGAAACAACTGACAATATGTCTTATATTCTAGGTTCTTCAAAGTAGCCACCTTTTGCTTTGATTACTGCTTTGCACACTCTTGGCATTCTCTTGATGAGCTTCAAGAGGTAGTCACCGGAAATGGTTTTCCAACAGTCTTGAAAAAGTTCCCAGATATGCTTAGCACTTGTTGGCCCTTTTGCCTTCACTCTGCGGTCCAGCTCACCCCAAACCATCTTGATTGAGTTCAGGTCTGGTGACTGTGGAGACCAGGTCATCTGGCGTAGCACCCCATCACTCTCCTTCTTAGTCAAATATCCCTTACACAGCCTGGAGGTGTGTTTGGGGTCATTGTCCTGTTGAAAAATAAATGATGGTCCAACTAAACGCAGACCGGATGGAATACAAATCGCTGCAAGATGCTGTGGTAGCCATGCTGGTTTAGTATGCCTTCAATTTTGAATAAATCGCCAACAGTGTCACCATCACACCCCCTCCTCCATGCTTCACGGTGGGAAGAGTCCATCCGTTCACCTTTTCTACAAAGACACGGTGGTTGGATCCATAGATCTCAAATTTGGACTCATCAGACCAAAGCACAGATTTCCACTGGTCTAATGTCCATTCCTTGTGTTCTTTAGCCCAAACAAGTCTCTTCTGCTTGTTGCCTGTCCTTAGCAGTGGTTTCCTAGCAGCTATTTTACCATGAAGGCTTGCAGCACAAAGTCTCCTCTTAATAGTTGTTCTAGAGATGAGAAGGTGTGTCCAAACTTTTGGTCTGTACTGTACATACCAGAATCACTGACGTCTGAAAAGGCCATAGACTGAAACATATGTGCTGTATCTGGTCAAGCTTACTCAATAACATACCAGTTTCTTCAACTATTTGAGTGCCAAGTATTTGCTCTTTTCATTCATACAGTGGACTTGGGCCCTTGTTCTCATGATCATGGAGGGTCTCAGTTGACGGTCTACCAGCGATCATACACTTATCTCCTATACTGTGTACAGGTTAAAAAAAAAAACCCTTAAGCAATGTTTCCTCTCCATTTTATTTATGTCTTTAAGACCTCTTGGCCACAGCAGCATTGTACTGCTGCCAGTCGCTGCCTTCACCTTTGTACTGCTGCAGGTCACTGCCTTCACTTATTTACTGTCGCAGGTCGCCGCCTTCAAATTTGTACTACCGCAGGTCACTGCCTTCACCTTTGTACTGCCGCCGGTCGCTGCCTTCACCTTTGTACTGCTGCAGGTCACCGCCTTCACTTATTTACTGTCGCAGGTCGCTGCCTTCACCTTTGTACTGCCGCAGATCGCTGCCTTCACCTTTGTACTGCCGCAGGTTGCTGCCTTCACCTTTGTACTGCCGCAGATCGCTGCCTTCACCTTTGTACTGCCGCAGGTTGCTGCCTTCACCTTTGTACTGCCGCAGGTCGCTGCCTTCACCTTTGTACTGCCGCAGGTTGCTGCCTTCACCTTTGTACTGCCGCAGGTCGCTGCCTTCACCTTTGTACTGCCGCAGATCGCTGTCTTCACCTTTGTACTGCCGCAGGTCGCTGCGTTCACTTTTGTACTGCCGCAGGTCGCTGCCTTCACCTTTGTACTGCCGCAGGTCGCTGCCTTCACCTTTGTACTGCCGCAGGTCGCTGCCTTCACCTTTGTACTGTCGCAGGTCGCTGCGTTCATCATGTGCGTCTGTGTAATGCTTTATGACTGTAGTCATATTTTCTGATCCATATTATAGCTGATGATTTAAATTTCTACCAGGCCGGACATTATTAGAGAATAATGAGGTACCTTTTAGCTACTGTTGGAGCTTTTTTTTTGTCAGGTTGCAAAGCCTTAAGGTGTAAATGTATTTTTCTGATTATGTATGTGGCACCATTAACAATTAACACTGGTGGTTACTTGTAAAGTGTGGATGTGTGTTCACACTGCCCATTATTATCTCAATAAAAACCACTTTACACCTGACAGAGAAATGAATGTGTGTAACCTGTCTATCCACCACCTTCCATCCAGCTCATATAATGTCTGATTTCATAGTGCGGCATAGATCTTTCTCCTATTTGTACATTCTACCACTTAATCGTTCTCACTTTCCACTTTTCACTCACCAAGGCAGAGTTCCCATGATGGGTATATGCTCTATTTTGGACCGATGCATTTCCAGCAAAGTGGATGGGATTTATAGTAATCTCATGCCTACTATGCTTATTTTATGCAGTGTAATCTGACCTGCGGTGCGTGTTTCAAATTCGCAATTCATTAATTTCTTTTGTCGTATTAATATGCGGATTATTTGCAGATTTACCCAAATCTGCGGGTAAAAATTGTACATGGTTTATAGTGCATTTCTCCAGCGGAAACACACTAAAAGCGCATAGAAGACTGTGTCCAAAGAGCACACATTAGAGTATATAAAGTGTCCAACACAATTTTATTGAGCAATTACAAATTCAACAATATAAAAGGTAATATATACCACAACTGTGACACACATCGCAGATGACAGTAAGAAAAGTGAGGCAAATACAAGGCGTAGTAACTCCACAGGGGGCGGGGGGGGCGGGAAAAAAGTGTTAAAAGGTGAAACAGTGAGAGTGGAAACCATATACCTCCCTTCGGTATGTAAATGTGATATATCGCACCACTCTGACTTTAATCAATATAATAAGACTGCCATAACCATTGGTATAAATCCCTATACAATATACAGGGCCCATGTAACCTCTGTCACGACATGCGTCAAGAGTACAGCAGGAAAATTTCCCAAACAAATACCGTACATAAGACAGCATGGTACATGGGATAGGTCAATACATACCGGGATAAACAATGGAAGAATTAGCACCGTCCACGGCCCAAGCCCGACGCGCGTTTCGTGTCCTTTATCAAGGGCCACCACACTAAAAGCGCATGTAGTTCACACATGACTATCAATAAATATTTGTCAGCGCTATATAACATGAAGTTTCCTAAACAAGGCAGTTTTCTTTAAAACATGACATACTAAAAACCAAAAAATACTGCAGGCGAAAAAAGCGATTGTTAAAAACGCAATGTAAAAGCACAAGTAATCTCATGTAGATAATTAGTGAGTTTTTGATGATGCAGATTTTCTACATTCTGCACCTGATACTCAACTCTGAAGCGTAGCCTTCCAATATTCTATTCTTCCATACAGTATATTGGTATTTAAACTTACTGCTTTTTTCTGCTGTTTAAAAGATCTAATAGTAATCAATGTGAACGTTTTTTAATTCAGTCACTACGTAACGAGAATTTCAGATATAACCTTTTAGACCAGGTTCAGATGAGCATATGCAAAATTGTCCTTTTTTCATCCTTTTTTCATCCAGGAAAAAAACAGCTAATTTTTCATCCACATGCACTGATATGACCATTTTTTACATCCATATGGCATTCTGTTTTGCATGAATAATTTTGAAAAAAAAACAAAAACAAATATAAGAGTAAAGGACCAAATACTGTTTCCTATGTTAATAACTGTAATGCATCTGCTGTAAAAAAATGCTTGTTAATCTGTTTTGGGGTTTTTTTGCGCACCCATTTGACTTATACAGGACAAATCTGGTGGAAAAATATGGATCAAAATAGTGCAAGATACAATTTCTTTTTTTACACAAAAACAAACATTTATGGCAACTACCACGTTGACTTGCATTAGTCTATATGCTGTTTGTATTTTAGTCTTTTTGCATACAGGCAGCACACGGCCAAATTATGCGCTTGTTTGAAGAAGCTTGTAAGCTACGTCCTGAGCAGTTGTCCTGCTGCGGTGTGTAACAGTAACACTGTGCTGCTGCGTCTTTTTACCATCTCACTGCACATCACTTAAAGGGACTCTGTCACTAGGTTTTGCAACTTAATCTGAGAGCAGCATAATGACGTAGAAGAGATCCTGATTCCAGCGATATGTCACTTATGGGGCTGCTTAGTGTAGCTTTTATAAAATTACTGTTTATTTAGCAGCAGATTACTATTATAGGACTACTTGGCGTGCTGCCAGGTAGTCCATCATATTCATGAGCTCTGTATAACTGCTAGATCTGCATCAGAGAAAACAGTGATTTTATCAAAATGACCGTAAACAGCTCAGTAAGTGACACATCGTTGGAATCAGGGTCTCTCTCTCTACATTATGCTGCTCTCATATGGGGTAGCAAAAATCTGCTGACAGATTCTTTTTAAAGGGGTTGTCCTCTACGTTGACATTGATGGCCTATCCATGGTCATCAATGTTTGATGTACCAGGGTCTGACATACCGCACCCCTGCCGATCAGCTGTTCTCAGTCCCGGCAGTGGCAGCAGGCAGCCGGAAATGCTCCGTTGGGGTGGGCGTCACGTTACACTCAGGAAGCCATGCTCCACTAACTACCTGGTAAATATCCCACTATTATGTGTATTTTTCTGCCGATTCTAACACTTTGATTTTTCAGCAGACGATCTGCCATCAGGTTGTCGTTATATAGAGCTGTTTCCTTCTATGAGTTTTACACCTGCAATTTAAAGGGAACCTGTCAGCAGAAATTTTGCACTAAACCTAAAAGATTCCCCCTCTGTAGCTCCTGGGCTGCATTCTATCAAGATTCCTATTGTTATTGGGCCCCCTTTTAGACCAAAATAAATACTTTATAAAGTGGTACCTTTTCCTATGCATATCTTGTTATTTGTACACGGGGGCGGGCTGTCTGGTGTCCATTATTCTGCCTCCTGCTGCTTTACGCCGTCCCCATCGCTCAATTTCATAATTCAGGATGCCGTCCAGTGCGCCCGAGGTCTCGTGCATGCGCCGTGCCACTCTAGCGGGACTGTGCACCGTGTGACCGCTGGTGACGTGTTGCGCAGGCGTGAGATTATGGGCGGCACTGTGATTTTCATCAGCAAGTACCTTCCCATAATCTCATGCCCGCGCTTTCCCCTCTACCTCCACCATTCTGCGCAAGCGCTGGCCAGATGAATCCAAGTCACCTTACCAAGATGGGAAAGAGGTGACGTGGGGTCATCTGGCCAGCGCTTGCGCAGAACTGTGGAGGCAGAGGGGAAAGCGCGGGCACGAGATTATGGGCGGGTATTTGCTGATGAAAATCACAGCACCGCCCATAATCTCACGCCTGCGCAACACGTCATCAGCGGTCACACTGTGCACACAGTGCACAGTCCCGCTAGAGTGGCACGGCGCATGCACGAGACCTCGGGCGCACTGGGTGGCGTCCTGAAGTATGAAATTGAGCGATGGGGGACGGCGTAAAGCAGCAGGAGGCAGAATAACGGACACCAGACAGCCCGCCCCCATGTACGATTAACAAGATTTGCATAGGAAAAGGTACCACTTTATAAAGTTTTTATATTGGTCTAAAAGGGGGCACAATAACAACAGAAACCTTGCGAGAATGCAGCCCACGAGCTGCAGAGGGGGAATCTTTTAGGTTTAAAGCAAAATTTCTGCTGACAGGTTCCCTTTAAGGTCTGGGTAAATTACTCTGGTTATAATGGTTGCCTTGTTGGCAACAAGTATTGAGTGATATATTGTGGCATGACCTCTGGCCTCACTTCTCTCCAGTACTTGACATCTCTATTTTTATATACATATAATTTTAATTTTTTATATATATATATATATATATATATATATATATATATATATATATATATATAATATATATATATATATATATATATATATATATAAAATCAACCCTTGCACTTTACCCATATCTTTGTATATTTAACATGCATTTACTCTCTTTTTCATGACTCCCCTTTCTTCCAGCCAACGGTTGTGTTTTTTAAAAATATATACATAAAATATCTTTGTTTTTAATCGAATATCAATAAAGACTATGTTTTTTATAACCCCCTTGTTCGGTTTTCTTTCTTGGTGCTGTATATTAAAATCCGAATGGTCCTATTGGTCCAATATATACCCCCCACACTGATGATTATAATCTTATGATAGTAACACAAAATAATTTTATTTCTTCTTATTAATTTTTCTTGATACATAATTCTGTTGGTGTGGTACGGGTTTGTTCTCTAACAATTGGTGTTTGTCTTCTGATAGCGGGCGGTGCTGGGTACTGCACATCCGCCTCCTATTGATTAGAATGGGAGGCGGATGTGCAGTATCCAGCTGCAGTCGCTTTCAGAAAACAGAGCAGCGCCGGAATGGAGCATTTCTGGCCGCCTGCTGCCACTGGGACCAACATCAACTGATCGTCGTGGTGCGACATGTCGGACCCCGGCCGATGAGACATTGATGACCCATTTGAAGGATAGGTCATCAATGTCAAAGTAGTGGACAAGCCCTTTAAGGGAAGCAGTTTTTTTTTCCTACAAGGCCGCACGGCACATAATGCCTGTATGATTTTGAAAGTGAAACAGCTATTTCCCTGTAATATTAAGTCATTGTGTGGGGGAATAGTAAAAAGACCACTGCTGCTCAGTGCTCACTGCTGCTACTGCGGTTAAAAGCTATAGTATGACCTCTGGGTGCAAATGCAGCTTTGGGGCTCATTCAGATTTCAGTCCAATCTCAGACTGGCCGCCGGTCTCAGTATATAAAGCTATCACACTTGGGTTGGGAGAGCCGTGGTCAGTCCATCTTTTGGAGGTCCGTATGTCGACCATTTGGCCCGTATGTCGACCATTTGGCCCGTAAGTCGACCATTTGGCCCGGATGTCTGAATGAGGCCTTAGTATGACCCAATTGCCTTTACACCAGTCATCCCTTTTCTAAGGGGACTTGGTGGTAGCCATTAATAAGCAGAGCTTTGTGACTATGGGAGAAAGATGTCTAAACCTCATCTCCCTAACATTTACAGAGAGAATTATTCCTGGAGGAAAAAATCCTTCAGATTTTCATTAAAAACGTAATGAAAGGTGACTTTATAATTTCACACCACACCCGGGGACTCACTTTGGCTGCTTTCCATCAATTACTCTGTGACATGGCTCTTTCTCCTTCTGATATTTGGAAAGCTCTCATATCTAACACCCTATTAATAGACCTTTCCACCAGTCCACTGAATTTCACGCATCTATTATTTAGTGAGATTTATGACGTGTCTTCAGCTGGAGTGGACAGTCAACGCCAGATCTTCTCTTTCAGCATTAATAAACATTAGATAACATTTTTTGAATTAATAAATATAACAATGTTTTCCTATATATAAGATTTGTACATTCATGAAAGACAATCTGGCTAGGTTATAATGCTCATAGAGACTTGACCATACTTTAACGGATGGTTCTGTCAATTTATATATTGTAGTTATTTCCATCACCTTTATTTTCTCACAGGATCCATGTACGAGGGGGCAGTAGTCAGAATCCACCTTGCTCCCTGATGTTGTGATGTGATGATTAAACCATTGCCATTTCTGACCTACTTTGTACATAAAATGCCTTTCATTTTCCACCTTCAAATACCTCACCTGTGGTTCATGATGCCCCAGGCATAGGTTCATGATGGCCCTAGCATAGGTTCATGATGGCCCTAGCATAGGTTCATGATGGCCCTAGCATAGGTTCATGATGGCCCTAGCATAGGTTCATGATGGCCCTAGCATAGGTTCATGATGGCCCTAGCATAGGTTGATGATGGCCCTAGCATAGGTTGATGATGGCCCTAGCATAGGTTGATGATGGCCCTAGCATAGGTTGATGATGGCCCTAGCATAGGTTGATGATGGCCCTAGCATAGGTTGATGATGGCCCTAGCATAGGTTGATGATGGCCCTAGCATAGGTTGATGACGGCCCTAGCATAGGTTCATGATGGCCCTAGCATAGGTTGATGATGGCCCTAGCATAGGTTCATGATGGCCCTAGCATAGGTTGATGATGGCCCTAGCATAGGTTGATGATGGCCCTAGCATAGGTTGATGATGGCACTAGCATAGGTTCATGATGGCCCTAGCATAGGTTAATGACAGCCCTAGCATATTGTGGATGGTATTCCATCACGTGCTTGTCTTGTTAAAGGGAGCCTGCCATCTGATATCGCTGTTTACCTACAGATATGATGTTCACCTAGACGTAAATACCCCTCAATTACTGGCTGGCTTACTGAAAATATGGCTATGAGGTGGAACTGAATTTATATAATCCCGAGATCTCCGGTTGCTTTCAATCATAGGGATGTGCATTCAGTGATTACAGTCATTGCTCATGATACTGTGAGTGGCGGCTCTAATCGCTCATCGACACTTTGATTGACAGCGCACTCTGTATATACACTCTACTTAGCAAGTTGTCAGTTAAAGTGTGGTACTGATTATTGATGCACCAGATTTTGTTTTTTTTTTTGCCTATGTGCCTTTCTGTAATACAACATTTTGAGTGCAACAGAGAGCATTAGACACCTTAGAGCCACTGCCTGAAGGTCTAAGTTCTGCTCTATCTAAAGGACTACGAGAGGAGTAGTAGAGTTGATGAGTCCCCACAGTGATTATCTGAGATACAGTCTACCCTGAATTACACTAATGCTGGGTTTATGCAAAATGATCCTTACTGTTAAAGAGAACCTGTCACCAGATGTTTCCCTTATGAGCTGCGGCCACCACCAGTGAGCTTATATAGAGCATTCCAGAAAACTGTATATAAGAGCCCAGGCCGCTCTATAGAACGTAGAAAACACTTTGTCACCTGGGGGGGGAGGATCCAGTCCGATGGGTGTCGCTGATTGGTCCGGCGCCTCCTGCATCTTGTGTGATCGTCGTCCTCCTTCCGAGCCCCATGTGGATGACATGTCCTGCATCATTCACACAGAAGCTGCAATAGCACTCCTGCGCATGCGCGCTTTGATCTGCCTGGCTAAGGGCAGATAAAAGTACTGCAGTGCACATGTACAGGAGGTCTTTGACCTTTCCTCGCACCTACGCATTACAGTTGTTTGCTCTGCCCTCAGCCTGGCAGATCAAAGTGCGCCTGTGCAGGAGTGAAATGGAGGCCTCAGTGTGACTAACGCAGGAGGATGGCGATCACACAAAATGAAGGAGGCGCGAGACCGAGAGCAGCGACACCCCTCGGACCGGATCGCCCCCCTAAGGAAGTATGATAAAGGTGTTATTTACGTTCTACAGAGCGGCCTGGGCCTTTATATACAGTATTTTGGAATGCTATGTATAAGAGATCACTGATGGTGGCTGCAGGTTATAGGGGAAAAACCTGGTGACCGGATCCCTTTAAACATAACTTATACTACACTGTATTGGCAAAAAAATGCTCCAGTGTTTCTGTAAAGGTAACCTGACAGGAGATTCATGCTGGCTTTTAGCCCAGTCAGCATTAATTCGAGCCTAGCTGCGTTATTGCAGACATGTATACCTTACTCTGAAGCGGTGCGGTGTTTCAGAGAAAACATACTTTATATGTCCGGCCAGAGACCATGATTCTCACCTGTAATCTTCCCAAAAGTCTGTGTATAAGGCCAAAAAGGTATCCGGTATATATTCATGGACAGTTCCTCTATATGCCCAACGTGTGACCTTATATGTTAGAATGTGTGTCTCGCAGGGTCGCTGCTTTATAATCCAGCCTAGTGCCTCGTACAGTTGTGTGCAGTTCTTTCTGATTGGATTCAGATTAGATTTTTCAGGATGCAGCACATTGCTCAGCAGCGTAGAACGCATTAACATGGCTATGTGCTTATGTAAGTGAGTCAAGTGAGTACTGCTGATTAGTCTCATTTTAGTCTCAGGAAAGGTGAGGCCTGATGTGACCGCTGCGCTGGGGATTCCTGTTTACTGTTCAGCATTGAAGTAAAAGTTTCCATTAATACTTCAGTGTCTGTGGGCGCAAAAGTTTCAAGCCTATCAGATTACTGTCTGGTTTTTGAAGGAGAAATGCTTTCCAAACATCTGTTCCATGTTTGTGTGGACGGTGTCATGCAGTGTAACGCCTGTGGTATCTCTGTGGATAGGCCATGTAAGGGTGCGCACCTGCCAGGAAACGTTCCCATGGCTCACTACTAGCTTTCCAAACTGACCAGCCTTAAAGGTACAGCTGTGTACATTTACCATGCATTTACAACTTAGGGTAAGTTCCCAATTACCTTTTCAGCTTGCACGGAGTTGAATTTTTTGCACTTTTTCAATGTTATGAAAATTAAAAAAAAAATTCTGATATGAAACATCACTCCAGTTTTTTTTAAATTATTATTAACCTTTGGTTCACTTGCCCCCTGTCGTATACCACCCTCCGGCGTCTCCATCTGCTATCAATGCTGTTCCTGTTGGTCTCTATCACTTTTTGACTTGCCAACTACTCCAGTGTTTCATGGAGCGAGCCTGAAGTCACAACTCAATACAAGTCTATGAGCTCTTCATTCTGGCTCTCATAGACTTATATTGAGCATTTGATATATAACTTCTGACTGGTCGAAAGTCAGAAGTTATGGGCACAAGATGGTGCCACAGGGCTGGAGCAGTACCGAAAAGGGGAAAACACCGGAGAGTGAGTATAAGACAGGGGCAGGGAATTTCGATCTAAAGAACCACTCCAGTGGTTACAGCGAAACAAAATGCTGGAGTGGTGCTTTTTTTTTTTTTCAACAGTTTTGTAGTTTTGTTCTGTGGGATAATTTAGTCTACAGCAAACTGCACAAGGACAACACACAGTGCCACAGTAGTCAATGGCACAATTGATGAAGACCATGTTAACTCACGGAATACACCAACAGATTCTATTCAGCTGACATGAGTCATGGATAGGCACATGGAGGTCTACTCTGGATGCCGATGATCCTGCAGATGATCGTGTGAATTCAGCTTACGCTTATGTCATGGGCTGTAATTCACAAACCATCCTCGCATTTTCCTATCTAAGTGCAACACCTTCATAGGCATATATGAGGCTGTCAGTTTTGAGTCAGAAGACCTGTGGCTGTCCGTACTCAGGCTGCGACACTTGGATTTGTGAATCCCATCTTAGGCTACACTCACACACCTGTGTAAATGTTACCATCCTTGGAAAACAGACTCACATTTCATCTGTATTGTCTCCATGTGGCATCCGTGTTGCATCTGTTTTATTCACAGAAGGAATATCTTTGTTCTGGAGCTCAAAAAAAAAGATGGGTCACATTTTTATTAAAAGTTATTGCGAAGTAACAGATCCATCAGATGCAAATCGGAAATCTGATTTACATCCTGTAGCGCCTGCATCCCTGCACTGCTCTGCTTCTCCCAGGGATGCCAACTCACTCACCGCAGCAGCCGGACTGCACCTCATTGTCTTACCTTCCAGCAGTCCTCCATGTGTGAGTCTCCTTCCTCCTGCTCCCAGGGCCTGTCTATGCCACACAGGTCCCCGGGAGTGTGCTTGGGGCACGCGCACGCTCTTTTAAAGGACCAGCTCACCTATTCTTGGAAGTGCCTCTCAGCCAATGGCTGAGCAGCATCAAGTACTTAAGACACTCTCCCACAAGGGGAGAGGCCTGGGCAACATGGTGAGTTAGTTAATACATATCTAACTAGTTAGTTAGTTGTCAGGTCCCGCTGCTCACTGTTCATTACTTGTACCTGTGTCTAGAGATGAGCGAACCTTTGGAAGTTTGTTTCGTCAGGTTCAGTCGAACCTTAAAAAGTTTACTTTGTGACCTTGACTTTTTCTGAACCTTAATGGAAGCCTGTAATTGTTCAATTCATGGCTCCACCCACATGATGCCAGCCATACAGGGTAAGCCCAGGTCCCCCCTGTGGTCCAGTGGGTGTGCTCCAGCTCGTCGCGTTATCACCATTTAGGAGCATAACACATCCATGTTTCCCGGACCCTATAGACTTGAACAGGGAATTCTGAACTGAAAATGTGGATCAGAATAGACTCTGCTCTGACTCTCACAGGTCTTCCACACGTGATCTTTGTTTTTCATGAAACTCTATGGGGCCATGTGCTGCTTAGAAAAAAATGGAGAGCATGCAGACATGTCAACTGGGTGTGTCTATGCAGCATTAGACTCATTCGACTATCCCTTTAAACTCATCCCGTTTAAAATGATCGTTAAAAAGTGGCACAAGGATGGTAAAAAACGAAACCATGTAAGTTAGTTGTATATACGTCTACAAGATGATATAGTGGAAACAGAACTAATTGCGATTCTAGAATGAGTGGTCATGGCACTTTATCGCTGCACCTCTCCAGTTCCTCTAAGTGTCAGCACACTTGTTCCCCATGTCTTGCAAATAGTAAAATTTTAGATCTTGAGCATCATAAGCGAGGGTTAAGAGACAGACTCCTCAGCTAAGTACTGGGTACCATACAGAAGTCAGACAGACACTAATGACACCGCAGCCCCGTGCAGGACACACACAGAGAAAACACAGACAAACTGGCTTCACTGGACTATGCATTTCACAATGGTTCTTCGGGGGGATCTGGATTTTACAAGATTCCATGCACTTTGGGTTGAGTAAATTCTTCAACCTCCCAGTCATTTCCCGTAGCAAAAGATAGTTAGCTGACCACAAAGCCCTTACTTGGGAATAGAACATGCATGTAACCGGTCTTTGTAGGGGCAGTGTTTTATAAATCCATGAAGGCAGCAGTAACCACACTATTTAGTCTGCATGCTATTTACAGGTAAGGGGTGTTGGATGGCGGTAGAGGAATATTGGCCATGTATTTCCATCTTGGATATTCATAGCATAGCAACAGGATCTGCCTTATGTCTGATTGATGCAGCTCCCACCTCTGTGACCTACACCTATCTTGAGAAAACAAGCCATCTCACACTGCATCTAAGACATTCATTTCATAGTCTGAGGGTTTGAAATCATTTCTAAGACTGGAATATGTCCAATAATTTTATTTAAAGCGTAGCAGAATCTTTGGGGTGCTTTTCTATTTGTATGCCCTTTTAATTGTAAGCTGATCAGTGAGGGTTTTGAGCGCCGTTGCCAACCATCCTGGTATTCCGGAATGGACCATGGGGCCCTTTTTTACCAGTTCGTACAAAATAACAGTCCATGGGTTTTTTGAAGCTGGAGAAATTTGTTCAGATTATTATGGCTAGAATTGTCATATTTTGTAGTTCACAGTAAAGTCGGCTATGTCTGCAGATTAGATTTATAGGTCAGAAACGTATATGATTTATTATAACTTCCTAATATGTCCCAAAAATGTTGGCTGTATATACTGTAAGTTTTTGATAAGCTGTCCAGAAAAAAAAGTTGCAAACCGTGGATCTGAGAACCACCCCTTATCAGTAAACAGCCCCTATGAGACGTGCGCAGCTCAGGGGACAGGAGCGCTCAGCACCTTCTATAGCATGCACTTTGTACAGGTACAATACAGAACATAGGCTTTCTATTGTATCCGTACTCTTCTCTGTGTGTACTTAGACAGTAGCTGAGAGCTCCTGCTCCTGAGATGTGATTTTTCTTATGGTTTTTGAGCTATTGGTAGGGGTCTCAGTAGCCAGACCTCCACCAATTTGCTTGAAATAAAATGGCGCACATATTAAAAAAATCAGCCGCCATCCTTCCCTTTTAGTTGCTGCAAATAAAGTAATCAGATATGCAAAAATGAAAGCAATTGTTTAAACCCTCAGAAATGGGTAGTATTGGGTTTGTATATATTTGGCAGGCTTTTGGATATGAGTAAAAATGTTTTGATTCTTCAAAAGCAAGCAGAGATCTTAAAGGGAATATGTCAACAGGTTTTTGCTATCCCATGTGAGTGCAGCATAATGCAGAGACAGCATACTGAATTCCAGTGATGTATCACTTATTGGCTGCTTGCTGTTATTTTGATAAAATCCCTGTTTTCTTTGTTGCAGGTCTAGCACTTATTTGAATGTGGAGCTCTTTAACCTCACCCACAGCAATGACTGGCCGCTTTCTGCCCATATGTAGTGTACACTGAAAGCTGTAAATGGGTGGGGAGGGTGGGGGTTATATAGAGCTCATGAATATGCTGAACTACCTGGCAGCAGGCCAAATAGACCTCTAATGATGATAATCTGCTGTTTAATCAGTGATTTTATCCAAACTACACGGAGTAGCCCATTAAAGGCCACGTCACACTAAGCAACATCGCTAGCAACATCGCTGCTGAGGCACGACTTTTGTGACGTAGCAGCGATGTTGCTAGTGATGTCGCTGTGTGTGACATCCAGCAACAACCTGGCCCCTGCTGTGAGGTCGCTGGTTCTTGCTGAATGTCCTGGACCATTTTTTAGTTGTTGCTGTCCCGCTGTGAAGCACAGATCGCTGTGTGTGACAGCGAGACAGCAACAACTAAATGTGCAGTGAGCAGGGAGCCGGCTTCTGCGGACGCTGGTAACCAGTGTAAATATCGGGTAACCAAGAAGCCCTTTCCTTGGTTACCCGATATTTACCTTCGTTACCAGCGTCCGCCGCTCTCACACTGCCAGTGCCGGCTCCCTGCTCCCTGCACACGTAGCTGGAGTACACATCGGGTAATTAACCTGATGTGTACTCTGGCTAGGAGTGCAGGGAGCCAGCGCTAAGCGGTGTGCGCTGGTAACCAAGGTAAATATCAGGTTGGGTACCCGATATTTACCTTAGTTACCAAGCGCAGCATCGCTACCACGCGTCGCTGGGGGCTGGTTGCTGGTGAGATCTGCCTGTGTGACAGCTCACCAGCAACCCGTGTAGCGACGCTCCAGCGATCCCTGCCAGGTCAGGTTGCTGGTGGGATCGCTGGAGCGTCGCTTAGTGTGACGGTACCTTAAGTGACACATCAATGGAATCAGGATCTCGGCCCCTACATTATGCTGCTCTCAGATCAAGTATCAAAAACCTGCTGACAGATTCCCGTTAAAGAAAATAAATGGAGAGACCACTTACAGAAAACTAAATAAACTTTATCTTTCCTGGATTCCATTTAAAGGGAACCTGTCAACAAATAAAAAAGTCCAGTTTTTTCTTTTGTATTCCTTCTGCTCCAATGAATATTCTGTTTTTGTTTTTTCTATTTTGTGCTCCATACCCTTCCTGGATTAAGTACCATTTTATTAGGTGCTAATTCTTAGTCTTTACACAGTGGGTGTGTCTCACAGGACTCTGGAGGCGTGTCTGGAGGCGTGTCTGCAGGATTACCCTGAGAGCCACACCCCCTCGTATTGACAAAACACCACCACTATATGAAAAGACCAATATCTCTGGAACTGGTTACTGGATTAAACGTAAAAAATTGTAATACCCAGGTGAGCAGCAAGCATAAATAAGAGCAAAAACAGGACACTCTTGTCCTGGTAGCAGAACCTCTGGCGACAGGACAATCATATTGTAGATCAATGTAATTAAAAATTACTAGTATTAGGCTACTAAAAAGTTATTCCAGGAAGTCACGAGTGGAGAAAGATGTTCGGAGCGTTATCTGTGGGTCCCGAGCCTGACAGGGACCAGAATTGTATTGTAAATCTCATTTTGTGTCAAATTTAAGTCCCAATTTATAAATTTAATTTCAGGGAAATGTCAAGATGTAATGATGGTGCTAAAATCAGCAGTGAAGTCTGATTCCTCATAAGAGACCTGCTGCTAGGAAAACATGCTAACCTAGTGCTGTCCCCTGGTCGCAGAGCCTTTCTTAGGTTTGCTTTGTGGTTACCAGGCATGAGACTGAGGCTTTTAGCATCCATCTGCCCAGGGGGTGACCCCGAGTGTGTGCGGACTGAATACAACAATGTGGCTCTGTTTTATATTCTATTGACAGGAAGGTTTTTCATGTAAATATGGGACTGTAAATGAAATGTGGCCGATGTGCAGCGCTCACTATTCTTCATACACATTAATAAAACTAAGCAGACATCCCTTCGTCTTTTATCAACCCTTAGCATGTCTACATCTTTTATGTCTGCAAAAAACTTTCATTGTATCAAACCCCGCTTATCTGAAAAGCTGCCTGTGTATACAATCTGAGACAAAGATGCTAATCTCTGGGTATACATTATTATTATTTTTACTTTTTAGGTATTGTTTGATTGTGTACGTCTTGTTGCTTTTGGCAGCTTTACAGCGTTTTAGCCAGGTGTAATGCATTATACATTTGTATTCCTAGATTTGCATTTAGGCCAGCATGTTCTATATATTATGGTAATGGGCATTATTTGTTCACAAATCTAGCCCCCCACACACTATTTTTTCTTTTGTCTAATAAAGATATTAGCACGGTGCTTGTATGTATTCACAACACTGGTACATATTGGCCTAATGCCATGCACTGCACCTCGTAATATGGTAGAGAACAAAAGTGAATTAATGTTCATTATTTAGCTCAGTTGCTGGTATTGATTCTGTATTGTCATTGGTGCTACTCTTAAGTGCTCTTTACCCATGTTAATTTGCAAGCACAAAGTAAAGGTGTTGTCATACATAGCGACACATCAGCGATCACGACCAGCGATCTGACCTTATCAGGATCGCTGCTGCGTCGTTACATGGTCGCTGGTGAGCTGTCCAACAGGCAGATCTCACCAGCGACCAGTGACCAGCCCCCAGCCAGCAGCGACACGTGGAAGCGTAACGAAGGTAAATATCGGGTAACCAAGGACAGCACTTCTCTTGGTTACCCAATATTTACCTTAGTTACTAGCGTCCGCCGCTCTCACGCTGCCAGTGCCGGCTCCCTGTTCCCTGCACTCCTAGCCAGAGTACAGATCGGGTTAATTACCCGATGTGTACTCCAGCTACATGTGCAGGGAGCCGGCACTGGCAGCCTGAGAGCGGCGGTGCTAGTAACTAATGTAAATATCGGGTAACCAAGGAGAGGGCTTCTTGATTACCCAATGTTTACGGTGGTTACAGCTTACCGCAGCTGCCAGACGCCGGCTCCCTGTTCCTTGCTCGCTTCAGTTCGTCGCTCTCTCGCTGTAACACACAGCGATGTGTGCTTCACAGCAGGAGAGCAATGTCCAAAAAATGAAGCAGGACATTCAGCAATGACCGGCCACCTCACAGCAGGGGCCAGGTCGTTGCTGGATGTCACACACAGCGATAGCGACGGGACGTCGCTGCTACGTCACAGAGGAAGGAGGTGGTTTGCCGGCCAGAGCGACGTCGCAGGACAGGTGAGTGCATGTGAAGCTGCCGTAGCGATAATGTTCACTACGGCAGCTAGCACAAGATATCGCATGTGCGATGGGGGCGGGGACTATCGCGCTCGGCATCGCTACAATCGGCTAGCAATGTGGTAGTGTGCAAAGTACCCCTAAGTAATGTCCTATCCATAATGTTTACCATGCTATATATTGGTTATCTGCTTACCAGTGACAGTATAGAGATTATTACCTTGTCTGTCATGAATGGCTGAGAATGGAATAACATTTCTTTTCTAAGTCAACCACTATAAGTAAAAAAAAAAAAAAACACCTTGTAATTTTAAACTATAACATTTTGGAAAAATTGTTATAAAGGCTTTATAATAACCTCCTCCCCCAAAAAAAGAAATGTCAGAAATGGCTGCTGTAAACTGTGCATTTTACTATGCTGTGGATCAGTTTTTTTTAATACACATAACTTTTTAATACACATGAAAAAATAAACAAAAATATGTAAAATGCAGCCATCCTTACCTGGCTTCCAAAGCAGCAGCCGATCCTGGCACAGGACATGATGTATTGTTCTCTACTGTGGAAAGTCACCACTAGAAAGCCAAATAAAGTGCAAATTCTGATTTAAAATGAGTTGTCACTGTCATGTCAACAAAAACTGTAATATCGTATGTTATCAGAGAAAGCTTCTCCACTCACTTATTACCAACTTCTTCCTCTGCCTCCTGAACTATTCATCCACTTTGGAACCCCCCCCCCCCCCCAGCTATGTCTTGGTCAAAGCAAGACTGTTTGCCAGCACAATAAGCAGGGGTGAGGAGCACTTAGCACACTGACTGCCAGCACAGCAAGGAGGTGGGAGGAGCACTTAGCACACTGACTGCCAGCACAGTAAGGAGGGGTGAGGCGCACTTAGCACACTGATTGCCAGCACAATAACCAGGGGTGAGGAGCACTTAGCACACTGACTGCCAGCACAGCAAGGAGGTGGGAGGAGCACTTAGCACACTGACTGCCAGCACAGTAAGGAGGGGTGAGGCGCACTTGGCACACTGACTGCCAGCACAGTAAGGAGGGGTGAGGAGCACTTAGCACGCTGACTGCCAGCACAGTAAGGATGGGTGAGGCGCACACTGACTGGCAGCACAGTAAAGAGGGGTGAGGAGCACTTAGCACACTGACTGCCAGCACAGTAAGGAGGGGTGAGGAGCACTTAGCACACTGACTGCCAGCACAGTAAGGAGGGGTGAGGAGCACTTAGCACACTGACTGCCAGCACAGTAAGGAGGGGTGAGGAGCACTTAGCACACTGACTGCCAGCACAGTAAGGAGGGGTGAGGAGCACTTAGCACACTGACTGCCAGCACAGTAAGGAGGGGTGAGGCGCACTTAGCACACTGACTGGCAGCACAGTAAAGAGGGGTGAGGAGCACTTAGCACACTGACTGCCAGCACAGTAAGGAGGGGGGAGGAGCACTTAGCACACTGACTGCCAGCACAGTAAGGAGGGGGGAGGAGCACTTAGCACACTGACTGCCAGAACAATAAGGAGGGGGGGAGGAGCACTTGGCACACTGACTGCCAGCACAGTAAGGAGGGGGGAGGAGCACTTGGCACAATGAGGAGGCAGATTGAGCAGCAGCTTCAAACAGTGTTGTACCTCACTTCAGGGTTGGATTCACAGCTGCACAGCTCGGTTCTGCTGCATGATGTCTTCCATGCTATCGGCTCTCTGTGTAATACTGATGAAGAAGAACAGGAATCCCTTAAGCCTGCTTTACACGTTGCAATTAGTTGTACAATCGCATTTGCGATGTGACACGCCCAGGCTGCATACGGGATCTTATGAGATTGCACGTAGGTCGTGCATTTGCTGTCACACGTGCGTTAGTAGTCTATGTTAAATTGATCAATTTTGTGTGCGCTCCTTTAGATCATGTGTTCTGTGACGTATGCATTGGGCACCCTTTTTTTTTTTTTTTTATTTATTGACTTGACAAGCATGTGTAATGTGTAGGGATGCGATTTTCCTATGTCATCTGCCATTCAGCTCTGCTACATGGCCGCTGACTGCAGACACAGACAGCCATGTAGCAGAGCTGAATGGCAGATGACAGCAGACACAGAAAGAGCCGCACTGTCAGAATGAACTCGGGTGAACTTCACCCGACTTCATTGTCATGCTGCGGCTCTGTCTGTGTCGCGCCCTGATTAGCGGTCACCAGTGAAGGACTCACCAGTGACCGCTAAACTCCTGAGTAACTGAATTGAGCAGCCCTCTCTCATACTCACCGATCCCCGATCCCCGGCTCTGCACGGCATTCACACTGCTCCGGCGGCTTTTACTGTTTTGAAAAAGCCGGCCGCCCATTAAACAATCTCGTATTCCCTGCTTTCCCCGCCCACCGGCGCCTATGATTGGTTACAGTGAGACACGCCCCCCACGCTGAGTGACTGGTGTCACATTGCACCCAATCACAGAAGCCGGTGGGCGTGTCTATACTGTGCAGTGAAATAAATAATTAAAAAAAACGGCGTGCGGTCCCCCCCAATTTTAAAACCAGCCAGATAAAGCCATACGGCTGAAGGCTGGTATTCTCAGGTTGGGAAGCCCCACGTTATGGGGAGCCCCCCAGCCTAACAATATCAGCCAACAGCCGCCCAGAATTGCCGCATACATTAGATGCGACAGTTCTGGGACTGTACCCGGCTCTTCCCGATTTGCCCTGGTGCGTTGGCAAATCGGGGAAATAAGGAGTTATTGGCAGCCCATAGCTGCCAATAAGTCCTAGATTAATCATGTCAGGCGTCTCCCCGAGATACCTTCCATGATTAATCTGTAAATTACAGTAAATAAACACACACACCCGAAAAATCCTTTATTAGAAATAAAAAACACAAACATATAGCCTGGTTAACCACTTTAATCAGCCCAAAAAAGCCCTCCATGTCCGCCGGAATCCAGGATGATCCAGCGTCGCTTCCAGCGCTGCTACATGGAGGTGACCGGAGCTGCAGCAGACACAGCCGCTCTTGTCACCTCCACACAGCTACTGAAGACAGCCGCGCGATCAGCTGAGCTGTCACTGATGTTACCCGCGGCCACCGCTGTATCCAGTGACAGCGGGTAACCTCAGTGACAGCTCAGCCGATCGCGCGGCTGTCTTCAGTTGCTGTGTGGAGGTGACAGGAGCGGCTGTGTCTTCTGCAGCTTCGGTCACCTCCATGTAGCAGCGCTGGAAGCGACGTTGGATCATCCTGGATTCCGGCGGACATGGAGGGCTTTTTTGGGCTGATTAAAGTGGTTAACCAGGCTATATGTTTGTGTTTTTTATTTCTAATAAAGGATTTTTTCGTGTGTGTGTGTTTATTTACTGTAATTTACAGATTAATCATGGAAGGTGTCTCATAGACGCCTGACATGATTAATCTAGGACTTATTGGCAGCTATGGGCTGCCAATAACTCCTTATTACCCCGATTTGCCAACGCACCAGGGCAAATCGGGAAGAGCCGGGTACAGTCCCAGAACTGTCGCATATAATGTATGCGGCAATTCTGGGCGGCTGTTGGCTGATATTGTTAGGCTGGGGGGCTCCCCATAACGTGGAGCTCCCCATCCTGAGAATACCAGCCTTCAGCCGTATGGCTTTATCTGGCTGGTTTTAAAATTGGGGGGGACCGCACGCCGTTTTTTTAAATTATTTATTTCACTGCACAGTATAGACACGCCCACCGGCTTCTGTGATTGGGTGCAATGTGACACCAGTCACTCAGCGTGGGGGCGTCTCTCACTGTAACCAATCATAGGCGCCGGTGGGCGGGGAAAGCAGGGAATACGAGATTGTTTAATGGGCGGCCGGCTTTTTCAAAACTGTAAAAGCCGCCGGAGCAGTGTGAATGCCGTGCAGCGCCGGGGATCGGTGAGTATGAGAGAGGGGAATAGACTGACATGGACAGAGAGTGAGGGACAGAGATAGTGACGGACTGACAGAGATTACTGAATGACAGACATTGTGAGGCACTTCAGAACGCAGCTTTTCAGCTGCGCTCTGAAGCGGACCTTTTTTAAGCTGCGGTGCAGAGCGCACACCTGCGCACATAGCCTCAGACATCAAAATCGTATGAGGGATGTCACACGTTACAATTGACTAGGTTCGTGCAACAAAACGCTCAATTCTAGATAAAGATACCATGTGGTTGCGATCAACGGTTTTGCGTTCAATCCTGATCGCACGTAGATGTCACACGCAGATACCTCACAAACTATGCCGGATGTGCGTCACTTACAACTTGACCCCAACGACGGATTGTGAGATATATTGAAGCGTGTGTAGCGGGCTTTATATTGTGTGTTGGAGACATGGTTGCAGTTAATCTCTACCTACTAGCTCAGAGAGAACTGAAAATTGTGTTTTTCCTCACGTACACACAACAGCTTATTGTTAAAAGGCACCTAAAATGACCGCTATGCTTTAAATCCACTCCACTCTTCTCTCTATAGTGTAATAAATCGGCCAGATCCCGTAACCATGAGAATTTGAAGTTTTCCTCTAACCATTAGCGTGAGCATTTCATAACATACAAGCTGCGCATGTCTGGCTGTGTTATCACTGAAGGCAGGACTCGTGGACGGTGCACTACAAGTGAAAGCAAAATATTAGCAGATCTCACTTTATGGGGTTGTAAGGAACCCACCTGTAGATGTTTTATGGTATTGCATGCTCTCATACAGTATATCACAAAAGTAAATACACCCCTCACATTTGTGTAAATATTTTATTATTAGGCTATGGGGTATTCGAGCATTTTTCTGGAAGATCTTCCAGAAAAATACTTGAGTTCCATTATACTCATTGCACGAGTTGAGCCCATTTGAGCGTCAAACTGCTCGTTATGAGTACTGAGCATGATGGAGGATTGTGATAACAGGCATAGGGGGCATTAGCTGATCACGTGACGGGGCGCCGATGGGCGGGATTAGTGACTCGCTTCCTGTCAGCAGCATTTAACCGGTTAATGGCTGTGAGTGGATCGCCCTTGTGCGCTTTTGATATAAATGTAGTCAAATGTGTCAAGCTTTTTGGCAGCAAGCTGCCATATTTTCCTAATCATGTACCTTTAAATGACTCCTCAACAATCCATTATGACTCTTTACCAAGCAGTCCTCTTTTCCACTCCAACACTTTTAATTAAGTTTTCTTAAAGGGAACCCGTCACTAAGTTTTTACTACCTCATCTGAGAGCAGCATAATGTAGAAACAGAGACCCTGAGTCCAGCGATGTGTCACTTACTGAGCTGCTTGCTGTCATTTTGAGAAATCAATGTTTTTCTGCTGCAGATATAGAAGTTATACAGAGCTCATTAATATGCCGAACTACCTGACACCAAGCCAAGTAGTCCTCTAATGATGATCTACTGCTGATTAACAGTGATTTTATCAAAACTACACTAAGCAGCCCAGTAAGTGACAGAATCAGGATCCCTGTCCCTACATCATGCTGCTCTCACATTAGGTGGCAAAAACCTGCTGACAGATTCCCTTTAAGGAAGCAAATGTCATTTGTAGTTATAACCTATTAAAGCCTACACTTCTGTGGAGAACCGGCCCCATAATTGTCATTGGTCCTGTCCTTCATAATTCTTCCATTGGGAGTTTGGGGCATTGGGTTGGAGAATAGCACAAGTTCCTATAAACATCTGCGCTGTGAATTGCCCTTGTTTCTGCTATTTTCTAGTTTTGGTATTTAGCATGCCTAATAAAGCCGTTGTCTTAGATATTGGTTACCTGCCTGCCTGCATTTGCTTCAAACAACATTTTCTAATGCACACACGATCATTAAAGTTTAAAAGCTGAAGAGGATACAGCAGCATTGATGCATACAATAGCATTGCCTAAAGCCAAGATTATCAACTGGAGACATGGCTCATAACTGGAGACATGGTTTATGGCCAAGAGGTGAGGCCCGATATTGGCTGGCTCTCTGTTGATTGTTCAGCAGCCTGCAGTGTTTTAGGGGAAGCAGTGTTTGAATAAAATGCTTTTAACCCGTATCTGCTCAGAGGCATTTAAAAATAGAGATGCCATTTTCTCCTAAAAGATTAAGACAATTCTTTTCCCTGGGAGGCTTTGCTGCAATATCCCTGATTTGATTTTCATTTCCCACATACAAGCGGTCCCATAGGTTAAGGGTTGACTTTACATAATCTTCTAATACAAAGCACAGCTGGGTGCTGATTTTTTTTTTTTTTTTACATTTTAGCACATCAGTTATAATATATATAAATATATTTTTTTTTGTATGAGATACATTGTCGCATGGATACATGCCTGTGCATTACAAGCAAGTTGTACAAGTGTCTTTTTAGTACACTGTAATAGCCTTAACAGGAAAACTCCCACACCTAGTAGACGGGGTTGTCCTCAGGAATTTTATATATATATATATATATATATATATATATATATAGAGAGAGAGATATAGAGATATAGATATATATATATATGTATATATACATATAGAATGTATATATAGATATAGATATATATATATATATATATATATAGATATATATATATATATAGATATATATATATATATATATATATATATAGATATATATATATACATATATACATATATATATACATATATACATATATAGATATATATATATACATATATACATATATAGATATATATATATATACATATATAGATATATATATAGATATATAGATATAGAGAGAGAGATGTGTGTATATATATATATATATAGATATATATATATATAATATATTTTCCTCCATTTTGACTAATAGTGCCAGGCTATCATTAATTTTTACAAAGATGCTTCTACACTGATGACTGGCATGTTAATTAGCAAATAAGCCAATTACTTGCATGGCTAGGTTCACATGCTGTCATTTTGTAGTAGTTCTTTAGCATAAGATCCCATGGTGTGCTTGCTGTATAAAGCCAACGTCCAGGCCCACAAGTAGAGCCAATAGGTGTGTGCTCATCCATGGTGGAATATAGGAATATATACTGTGTGTGTGTATACACACACACACACGCACAGTCACACCTGTGTGCGCCATTATACTTTCTGCGGGCACCATCCTGTACGTGGCCAGCCTGCTGCTGCTTCTGCCTGTTGCTTCTAAGTCTTCTCCTGGCTATAGGGGGCGTGGCCAGAGTCTGCAGGAATTTGTATTCCCTATATCTTATAGAGTGTTTGTTCCCCGGCTAATCCCCTGCCAGCACTCGGTATTTCAGGCAGCCTCTTCATCCACACAGGCGTCTGTCTGACCTTTAGTATGCTCTTTTTCATGCTCGGTCTGTCTGTTTGGTCATAGTTTCTGTTTGGTTAGAAGCTCTTTCTGTTTTGTCTGTCCACCTGACCTGAAGTTCTTCTTGTTCTGCTTGTCTGTAGGGCTCTGTTTGGTCAGTCGGTTTAGTCTCTGTTTTGTATCTCCAGTTTGTCTTGACCTCTCCTGGCTTGCCTTCCATTTGTCCTGACCTCTCCTAGTCCATCTTTGTCTGTTTCCTGAACCTGCTCTTTGTGCTGTGCTTGGTCAGTCTGATTATGTCTCTGGGTTCTGCCTTAGTCTCCTGCTCCTTGACCGTCCTGTCACTTCTGCGTTCTGCTTATATAATGGCTGCTGATGGAGGGGCATTTGACCAGATCTTTTCATCAGCTTCCTCCAATAAAAAAGCAGGAGGTGTTTTTCAATTGGACAGTTCTGGTCACATGCTTCTCCATCACCAGCCATTATATGAACAAAGTGCTAGTTAGTTTGAGAGGAAAGTTGCACTAACAAGACTAAGTGGCCAATCTTTTTGTAACACAACTGCACATATATATTTTTGTAAAATGCACTTAGACGTTGCTGCTCAGCATATGGAAATAAACCCAGATTACTCGGTGAGGCACTTATTCACTGACATTAGGTTTAGTAGCTGCATTCACAGTACCCTGGGCATGATTGACAGCCCCTGCACTGTGTTGTCTTCTCAAGCCACCTCCCATCCTCACCAATGGTCTAGAGAGGTCGTGTTCCTCCTGGCATCTCTGAAGCCATCACAAAGCTCCTGATATTCCTGTTCCCATGTTATAAGGCTGATGGTGGAACCACCTCTGCCTGGCTCAGTTGTATACATGCCAGTCAGTGGTGGACAAAGACAGGGATGTATCCTTGTGCAAGAATAGTATGGGCCATTTGCAGTACAGTAGTTCTGTCGACTATTGCAGCTGCTTTGGACCCCCTTACCTCATACAGCTTCAACATTAACATGTCTGTCCCAGTGGCGTAGCTACTGCTTTTGCCGCCCGGGGTGGTCGTCAAATTTGCCTCCCCCCTCTGTTGGCCGTAGATAATCCAGAAACGTTCAAAAATCCGGCAAGCCATTAAAATATTTATTTTTCATGGAGCTACAATCAAAGATCTAATTGTAGACTGCTGCTAAGGTATTAGTCCTAGACCTTTTTACACACATATGTAGGCCTATTATACACACAGCTCTGCTGCATACATACAGACACACACAGCTCTGCTACATACACACAGACAGACACACACACAGCTCTGCTGCATACATACAGACACACACAGCTCTGCTACATACATACAAACACACACACAGCTCTACTGCATACATACAGACACACACACAGCTCTACTGCATACATACAGACACACACAGCTCTACTGCATACATACAGACACACACAGCTCTACTGCATACATTCAGACACACACAGCTCTACTGCATACATTCAGACACACATACAGCTCTACTGCATACATACAGACACACACGCAGCTCTGCTGCATACATACAGACACACAACTCTGCTGCATACAGACACACACAACTCTGCTGCATACAGATACGCACAACTCTGCTGCATACAGACACACACAACTCTCCTGCATACATACAGTCACAACTCTGCAGCATACATACAGACACAACTCTGCAGCATACATACAGACACACAACTCTGCAGCATACATACACACACAACTCTGCAGCATACATACACACACAACTCTGCAGCTGCTGCATACAGACACACACAACTTTGCAGCATACATACATACAGACACACAAAGCTCTACTGCATACATACAGACACACACAACTCTGCTGCACATATAGACACACTCCGGTCTTGAGGGGCCACACACGCGTCTCTCGGGGGGCCACACACTCGGCTCTTGGGGGCCCACACACGCTACTACGGGGGGCCAGCACATACGGCTCGGGGGGGGGTGCATACACCTGGGGGAGGGGAGAAGCCCATACAGCTCACTGGGGCCCATAAACCGGGTGGCTGGGAGGGAACATACAGGTCGAGGGGTAGGAGGGGGGTAGCACTTACCGCTTAGTCACGGAGGAGGGGGGCCCACACAGCACCGGAGGTCGCTGGCTGGCACTGCGCCTCTTTCATCTGTGGGACTGAGCAGGCCGTGTGGTAGCTCCACCCACAGATGAAGCCCAAACCAGGAGGATGCTGTGGTCTGCACGCCTTAAAGGGACGGCAGCCACAGTTTCCTGGCGAGGACTGGGTCCCCGGATCTCGGCCCGGGGGCAGCAGAACTGAAGGCGAGTAACCAAAATGCCGCCCCCATGACACGTGACGCCCGGGGCGGACCGCCCCTCTGCCCCCCTTGCTACGCCACTGGTCTGTCCCAAATGCCAGTTTATTTTTCCTTCTGGCTGTTACTGGGATTATTCGCTTTAGATTTAGGGATGATTTCTTTTTCTTTCAGACTGTGATAGACTCGTATGCACCTGAGAATATGTTTTTCTCCAGTTTACTCTCTTGACTTTGCTCTTGAAAACATGGACCTAATGAGTTAAGCAGGTTAGCAGAGGACACTGAGGAAGTTCAGGCTGATGGCACATTGCGGTCTGATTGTCACATTTCCTATAGTTTGTGACTTTTCATTTCGAAGCTGTCCATACTGCCCTCAGGAAATATTACACTCACACTAACTTTGTACTTGAACTTTATTGGAGTTTATTATTCCGGGACTTTCCCAGCAGTGTTCAGTGCTGAAAAATAAAAAGTATTTATTACTAATGTCATGTACTGATGTAATCCTGCAAATTACATGATGAGCCAGAATTGGACCATACCCACTGTCAATCTAATATCCATAATTTAGGCTTTCAGAGAATTGAGCCCATGGTGTCCTGATTTTCCCTGGTCGCGTCTGTATGCATATTGCATATAAATTCTCCAAGAGCAGTTTTTCAATATGGAAATGCCACCTTTACAGTTTGTTCTGTGCGTTAGATAGGAGGCACCAGGGTACACATGTATTTGGAACACTAAAATATTAGTCAAGGTGACACCTCTAGTGTATACTGTGTATGTGTATCCATTAATTTACTGTATATATTGGAGATGTAACCTTTTGTGTAGATAGATTACTAATATCACCTGATCATCCGGGAAGAAATGTTGTTTAAGAATGATAGAATTTGGATTTGAACATGTAAAAAGCTTTAGTTCTCCTTATCCTCGGTGTCACCCTGACAAATATATTATAATTTAAATCGATATGTGATGATGATCATCGTCCATCATATTCGAAGAAGACCTTGACATCTAAAGTGTTAAAGTGTTGTGGGCTGTACACGATGTGTCCGCAAGTGGCTGATGAGGCCCATGCGGGCACTAAATATTCTGCCACATGTTGGGCAGCTGGGCACCATGGTTGCAGCATTTGCAGCCTTGGCTTTGCGGGGTGCTCGCTTCTCTTCTGTTCTGAATGTTCTTCTTGCATCATATATCTGTCAGCCTTTGTAGATCAGCATGCACCATGTTGGTCGATCTTGTGCCAGTGTTTCCCAGAAGGTTGTGTCGATATCGATGGACTTAAAGGAGGCTTTCAACATGTTTGTATTGCTTTCTTTGTCCCCCATGCGATCGCTTTCCTTTAGACAGCTCACCATAAAGAAGCTGTTTAGGGATGCGATGGTCTAGCATCCTAGAAACATGGCCTGCCCAGTGTGTCTGGGCTGCCATCAGCAAGGTGGGAATTGCATGCAGGGCTGCTCTGGAGAGGACTTCAGTGTCAGGCATCTTCTCCTGCCACCGGATCCTCAGCTTTCTACCGATGCAGGTCATGTGTAAGTGGTTCAATTGCTTAGCATGTCTCCTGTATACAGTACAAGCTTCACTAGCATACAACAGGGTAGTTAGCACTATTGCTCGGTAGACTTTGAGCTTTGTAGCAAGTCTTATTCCACACGTTGATCATTAGTCTCCCAAATGCATAGTTTCCCTTGGTGATTCTACAGTTGACCTCGATGTAAATTGTCACTGCACGGTTTAGGGTGCTGCCATGATATGTAAATCTGTCCACTGCTTGTAGCTTTTGTCCCTTGACTGTTAGGCTATGTGCACACGGTGCGTTTTTCTCGGCGTTTTTGCGCGTTTTTCGGGTGCGTTTTTGGCCCCAAAACTGCATGACTTTGCTTCCCCAGCAAAGTCTATGAGTTTTCATTTTTGCTGTCCCCACACAGCGTTTTTTTTCAGCTGCGTTTTTGTGGTGACCACAAAAACGCAGCATGTCAATTATTCCCGCGTTTTTCACTGCGCTTTTCATCCATTGAGTTCAATGGGATGTTGAAAGACGCAATGAGAAACGCAAATAGCTGCGTTTTGGTGCGTTTCTAAGACCAAAAACGCAGCTATAAGCGCAGGAGGTGGGTAGTAAAGTGACGTGTACAGGAAGAGGATTCCTTCTGTCAGTATAGACAGAAGCATGAATCCTCCCGGTACCGTCACCGCCGCGTCCACCTCCCGTCCTGTGCATGTATGCTGCCGTGCGGCGCCATGCACAGGCAGGAGGTGGAAGCGGCTGCGAAAACAAAAGTTAACAGTAGAATAAAAAAAAAAAAGTTATACTCACCTGTTTGCAGCCTCGCGGTGCCATGCCCGCTCCCATCTCCTGTCACGGTATCGCCGCTCCCGCTCCGGCTGTGTGCAGTCTCCCCGGGGCAGGACCTTGCTTGCAGGACCTGGCGATGGATCACCTGATGCAGTCACCTGACGCATCAGCTGATCGAGTCTCGGGCTGACGCGGGCGCCCGGCCGGTATCAGCGGATGCGTCAGGAGACTTCATCCCTGATTACCGGCAGCTGCTGCAGCGATCGGACAGGATCAGACTCCCGCCCCATCGCTCCGGGAGCTGCCGGTAATTCAGCACATAAGTGAGTATTATTTTTTTTTTTTTTCTACTGATGCATCAGCTGATTGTATAATCGGCGTTTATACACTCAGCTGATGTGTGATGGGATTCACATCCTTTAACCTGACACATCATCTGATCGCTTTGCCTTCCAGCAAACCGATCAGATGATATTGGATCCGGATTGGACGGCGCGGGACCCTGACCCAGGATTACTGCGGAGGGGGGTTTATTTCAATAAAGATGGAGTCACTAATTGTGTTGTGTTTTATTTCTAATAAAAATATTTTTCTGTGTTGTGTTTTTTTTTTATCTATACTAGAAATTCATGGTGGCCATGTCTAATATTGGCGCGACACCATGAATTTCGGGCTTAGGGCTAGCTGATAATATACAGCTAGCCCTAACTCCATTATTACCTGGCTAGCCACCCGGCATCAGGGCAGCCGGAAGAGTTGGATACAGCGCCAGAAGATGGCGCTTCTATGAAAGCGCCATTTTCTGGGGTGGCTGCGGGACTGCAATTCACAGCGGGGGTGCCCAGAAAGCATGGGCACCCTGCACTGTGGATTCCAATTCCCAGCTGCCTAGTTGTACCCGGCTGGACTCAAAAATGGGGCGAAGCTCACGTCATTTTTTTTTTAAAATTATTTCATGAAATTCATGAAATAATTTAAAAAAAAGGGCTTCCCTATATTTTTGGTTCCCAGCCGGGTACAAATAGGCAGCTGGGGGTTGGGGGCAGCCCGTACCTGCCTGCTGTACCCGGCTAGCATACAAAAATATGGCGAAGCCCACGTCATTTTTTTTTTTTTGGGGGGGCAAAGAAATCCTGCATACAGTCCTGGAAGGAGGATGCTGAGCCTTGTAGTTCGACAGCTGCTGTCTGCTGTCCTGCATACACTATTGGATCGAGGATGCTGAGCCTTGTAGTTCTGCAGCTGTCTGCTCTTCTGCATACACTAGTGGAGAATGAAGAACACATTGAAGAAGGAAATGACATCAGACCTTTTTTTTTTTGTTCACTGATAAAAAACGCATAAGGACGCAGTGAGCAAAAACGCAGCAAAAAAACGCACCAAATCGCGGCAAAACGCGTGCGTTTTTTGCCGCGTTTTTTCGACGCAGGTGCGTTTTTGTGCGTTTTTAGCGGCCAAAAACGCACAAAAACGCAGCGTCAAAAAAACGCAGCGTGTGCACATAGCCTTATGGTGGGTTCTTGATATTTAGCTTTCGGACCTGGCTGATGCATCACTTCGGTCTTCATTATGTTGATAAGGAGACCAAAGTTATCGCATCCTGCTGCAAAATTATCCACACTGGTTTGCATTTCCTGCTCTGAGTTGGCATTCGGGGCACAATCAACAGCAAAGAGGAGGTCACGTAGCACAGTCTCCTTTATCTCATGGACAGCCTGATGTCTTTGCAGGTTGAACAGTTTCCCATCAGTCCTGTATCTCAGGCTAACTCCCAAGGAACTGTTCTGGAAGGCATGTGACAGCATGGCTGAAAACATTATGCTGAAAAAGGTCGGTGTCAACACGCACCCTTGTTTAACGCTGTTTGTGATGAAAAAGGCCTCTGAAACGTCTCCATTGTCCAGCACATGGGCCATCATACCATCGTGAAATTGACGTACCATCAGAATGAATTTATTAGGGCACCCAAATTAAATTTCGACATGATGCCCCACGGGCCTTCACGACTGTCGGTATCAAATGCCTTAGTGAGATTCTCAAAGGTGGTGTACAATTCATGATTCTGCTCCTGACACTTCTCTTGGGGTTTTCGAGCTGCGAAGATCATGTCCACAGTACTACACTTTTTGTGGAAATTACACTGTGCATCCGGTAAAAGATCCTGCTACAGGTGGTCAGTAAGGCAGTTCAGCAACACTTGTGCAAGGATCTTGCCTGCGATGGAAAGCAGTGATATTCCTCTATGATTATCACAGACTTGTCGATTCCCTTTCCTCTTGTAGAGGTGTATGATGGACGCATCTTTCAATTCCTGAGGAATGGTTCCTTGATTCCAGAAAGACTGGAACAGATGAGTGAGTCTGTCGACAAGCACTGCCCAACCATCCTTATAGATCTCTGCTGGTATTGCATCAGATCCTGGTATCTTGCCACTGGCAGATGGTTGATGGCCTGTAGGGTTTCAGTCTTTGATGGTTGAGAGTCCATGCTGTGGTTGATATTCATCTGGGGTATTCTGTCGATCACCTCATTGTTGATGGAATAAAGGCGATTCAATACAGATTGGAAGTGCTCAGCCAGTACTGCGCTTTTCTAGACAGAGAGTTCAGGTGTTGCTCCTGGAATCTGTTGCAGCCATTTTTCCAGCTTAGGGGTCACTGCTCCATGTGCTCCTATCACCACTGGAATTACTGTTACCTTCACCTTCCACATCTTCTCCAGTTGTTCTTTAAGGCCCTGGTATTTCTCCAGCTTCTCATATTCCTTCTTTCTGATGTTAAGGCCGCTTTACACTCTACGATATATCTAACGATATGTCATCGGGGTCGCGTAGTTAGTGATGCACATCTGGCCTCGCTTGACACATCGTAGTGTGTAACACAAATGAGCGACTGTGAACGAGCAAAAATACTCACCTTATCGTTGCTCGTTGACACGTCGCTCATTTTTAAAAAATCGAACGTCCTTCTGTGCTCCGCTTGTTCATCGTTCCCGAGGCAGCACACATCGCACCGTGTGACACTTCGGGAACGATGAACTGCAGCTTACCTGCGTCCTGCCGGCAACGCGGAAAGGAGGAGGTGGGCGGGATGTTTACGTCCGGCTCATCTCCGCCATTCTGCTTCTATTGGCCGGCCGGTGTGTGTCGCCGCTGTGACGCCGAACGTTTGTCCCCCTTCAGGAAGAGGATGTTCGCCGCCCACAGCGAGGTTGTTTGGAAGGTAAGTACGTGTGACGGGGGTTTACGACTTTGTGCGACACGGGCAACAAATTGCCCGTGACGCACAAACGATAGGGGCGGGTGCGATCGCAAATGCAATCGCACGACATATCGACACGTCTAAAGCAGGCTTTACTGTCATTAGGCACTGCCACATCTATTATCATTGCTGTGTTCTGATCCTTGTCTACTATCACTATATCTGGTTGGTTAGCTACCACTTGCTTTTCCGTCTAGATCTTGAAGTCCCACAGGATTTTAGCCCTTTCATTCTCCACCACTTTTTCTGGGGTCTCCCACCTGGATGTAGAGGGACTTAGCCTGTATACAATTCCCGCTACTTGGTTGTGGCGTTCGGTGTACGCTGTTCTTGCTTGCATTTTGCATCCTGCCACTATATGTTGGATTGTTTCCGTGGTTTCTTTACATAGTCTGCACTTGAGTCTTGTCTTGTGTGGTAGATCCCTGGTTCTGTGGATCTGGTACTTAGCGCTTGCTCTTGTGCTGCTATGATTAGTGCCTCTGTGCTGTTCTGGAGTCCAGCTTTCTCCAGCCATTGGTAGGATTTCATCATGTCAGCCACCTCCATTATCTGTCTATGTTACATCCCATGCAGTGGCTTGTCTTGCCATGGCACTTCCTGTTCGAATTCTTCCTATATACAGTGCCTACAAGTAGTATTCAACCCCCTGCAGATTTAGCAGGTTTACACATTCGGAATTAACTTGGCATTGTGACATTTGGACTGTAAATCAGCCTGGAAGTGTGAAATGCACTGCAGCAAAAAAGATTGTTATTTCTTTTTTTTTTTTTTTAAATTGAGAAACGTTTATTCAGAGGGTCATTTATTATTCAACCCCTCAAACCACCAGAATTCTGTTTGGTTCCCCTAAAGTATTAAGAAGTATTTCAGGCACAAAGAACAATGAGCTTCACATGTTTGGATTAATTATCTCTTTTTCCAGCCTTTTCTGACTAATTAAGACCCTCCCCAAACTTGTGAACAGCACTCATACATGGTCAACATGGGAAAGACAAAGGAGCATTCCAAGGCCATCAGAGACAAGATCGTGGAGGGTCACAAGGCTGGCAAGGGGTACAAAACCCTTTCCAAGGAGTTGGGCCTACCTGTCTCCACTGTTGGGAGCATCATCCGGAAGTGGAAGGCTTATGGAACAACTGTTAGCCTTCCACGGCCTGGACAGCCTTTGAAAGTTTCCTCCCGTGCCGAGGCCAGGCTTGACCGAAGAGTCAAGGCTAACCCAAGGACAACAAGGAAGGAGCTCCGGGAAGATCTCATGGCAGTGAGGACATTGGTTTCAGTCAATACCATAAGTAACGTACTCCACCGCAATGGTCTCCGTTCCAGACGAGCCCGTAAGGTACCTTTACTTTCAAAGCGTCATGTCAAGGCTCGTCTACAGTTTGCTCATGATCACTTGGAGGACTCTGAGACAGACTGGTTCAAGGTTCTCTGGTCTGATGAGACCAAGATCGAGATCTTTGGTGCCAACCACACACGTGACGTTTGGAGACTGGATGGCACTGCATACAACCCCAAGAATACCATCCCTACAGTCAAGCATGGTGGTGGCAGCATCATGCTGTGGGGCTGTTTCTCAGCCAAGGGGCCTGGCCATCTGGTCCGCATCCATGGGAAGATGGATAGCACGGCCTACCTGGAGATTTTGGCCAAGAACCTCCGCTCCTCCATCAAGGATCTTAAGATGGGTCGTCATTTCATCTTCCAACAAGACAACGACCCAAAGCACACAGCCAAGAAAACCAAGGCCTGGTTCAAGAGGGAAAAAATCAAGGTTGTTGCAGTGGCCTAGTCAGTCTCCTGACCTTAACCCAATTGAAAACTTGTGGAAGGAGCTCAAGATTAAAGTCCACATGAGACACCCAAAGAACCTAGATAACTTGGAGAAGATCTGCATGGAGGAGTGGGCCAAGATAACTCCAGAGACCTGTGCCAGCCTGATCAGGTCTTATAAAAGACGATTATTAGCTGTTATTGCAAACAAGGGTTATTCCACAAAATATTAAACCTAGGGGTTGAATAATAATTGACCCACACTTTTATGTTGAAAATTTATTAAAATTTAACTGAGCAACATAACTTGTTGGTTTGTAAGATTTATGCATCTGTTAATAAATCCTGCTCTTGTTTGAAGTTTGCAGGCTCTAACTTATTTGCATCTTATCAAACCTGCTAAATCTGCAGGGGGTTGAATATTACTTGTAGGCACTGTATATAGTGTATATGCTATGGACCGGTATGTATATATGCAGGGGCGTAACGACCGCGGTCGCAGCGGTCGCCACTGCGACCGGGCCCGCAGGGTTTTAGGGGCCCGGCAGCCGCTCTGCACAGCCGGCTCCTCTCTGTAACAGAGGAGATGCGCTGTGTAGTGGCCAACTACGCGACCGCCAGGGGGCCGGCCTGTGAGTCAGGGGGCCCGGTGTCAGCAGGGGGCAGAGGGGCCCCCTGACCTGGAGAGACCCACCAGGCGTTTCTGAGCTGCGGCAGAGCAGAAGCGCTCCTGCACAGCAGACGAAATCCATCCTTCCAGGACCTGCGATGATGTCATGCCCATGTGAGTGTGTGGGAGGAGACACAGGATTGCCGGGGAGAAAGCATCAGAAGATACGGATTCCTGAAGGAGACATGGACACATGATGACTGGTAATGAGAAAAGAGGGGGCACGAGGGGGAGGGGAGTGCAGGGTGAGTGGCATATGAGGGCTGCAGACTGTGACAGAAGGATGTGAAGGGGTGCAGAGTGTTTGAGAGGGGTAAGTTGGGGTACAGGCAGGGTGAGATATGTGGGGCAGGGTGTGTGACATATGGGAGTGTAGTGTGTGTGCTATGGGGGGTGCAGGCTGTATGGGGAGCAGTGTGTGTGACATATGGGGGCAGGGTCATAACTACCGTGGTTGCAGGGGTCAAAAGGAGAAGAGAGGTACTTGTTTTTTTATTTTGCTGGCTCCATGACACATGGAGGCCTGGAGGGGCCTTGCTGCATGACACATGGAGGCCTGGAGGGGCCTTGCTGCATGACACATGGAGGCCTGGAGGGGCCTGGCTGCATGACATGGAGGCCTGGGGGCCTGGCTGCATGACACATGGAGGGCCTGGGGTGGCTGGCTGCATGACACATGGAGGCCCTGGGGTGGCTGGCTGCATGACACATGGAGGCCTGGAGGGGCCTGGCTGCATGACACATGGAGGCCTGGAGGGGCCTGGCTGCATGACACATGGAGGCCTGGAGGGGCCTGGCTGCATGACACATGGAGGCCTGGAGGGGCCTGGCTGCATGACACATGGAGGCCTGGAGGGGCCTGGCTGCATGACACATGGAGGCCTGGAGGGGCCTGGCTGCATTACACATGGATGCCTGGAGGGTCCTGGCTGCATGACATGGAGGCCTGAGGGCCTGGCTGCATGACACATGGAGGCCCTGGAGGGGCCTGGCTGCATGACACATGGAGGCCCTGGGGTGGCTGGCTGCATGACACATGGAGGTCTATGGGACTGCATAAAAAACATGAAGGACACCTTATACATGGACTAGGGGTACATTATACATGGAGGAGTATGGGGCTGCATAATACAATATGAAAATTGATGGGGCTGGATTATAATACATATAGGACTATGGGGGCTGCATTATAATATATGGAGGACTATGGAGGCTACCTTATACATGGACTATGGAAGTGCATTATAAAACATGGAGGACTATGTGGTGCAGTATAATATATGGAGAACTATGGGGTGAATTTTAATACATGGAGAACTATGGGAAATGCATTATAATTGAAGGGCTACTTTATACATGGAGGATTATGGGGGTGCATTATAATATATGGAGGGCTATGTATCTGCATTCTAATATATGAAGGGTTATGTGAGACCCTTTATACAATTATTTGGAAGGCTATGTGGGGGCTGTTATAGTATTTTGAGAACTTTATACAGGGGGGACAAAGATACAAGTATGGGATGGAAATGTTTTGTGCTGAGGGAAAAAGGCTCTTTCCCTCAGCAGCCAACTTTCCCATGCTCTGCTATACATCTCTCAGCACCCAGCTTTCCCATGTTCTGATATACATCTCTCAGCACCCAGCTTTCCCATGTTCTGATATACATCTCTCAGCACCCAGCTTTCTCATGCTCTGATATGGGAAAGCTGGGTGCTGAGGACAAGATAAATATCAGAACATAGGAAAGCTGGGTGCTGA